>NC_042957.1:4359958-4579958 GCF_901001165.1 Salmo trutta | reverse complement strand
ACTGTCCTTTCGTCTAGTACCCAGGAAACATGTAACCTGCACTTCATAATGTGTCCACCATTTTGAAGTTATTACATGCTGTTGTTTTGGGTTGTTGTTGTTTCACACGGTGGCATTTGATGGCATAAAAAGAGAGAAACCCCCCCCCCCCCAGAGAAACAACATGTTCTGCCATCGCAGGAATTCAGAAGAGCTTAATGGACAAGACCAGAATCTATCTCAGAAGGCAGCCTTGTTTAATGCCCTACTGACCAGGGCCCATAGTGACAGTAGTAATGGGTCAGGCCCCTGGTTGGTGTTGATTTGTATCGAAACTGAAGCCCCTCCCCTTCAGAGAAAAGTCCCTGTGTTGTGGTCACTCCATTCCTAAAAAATCCCTGTAGGAGGCATCCAAACTTTTCAAGTAACCACAACCAGAATATTCACTATAGAGATTTTAATCATTGACCAGTAGATCTTATTAAGAAAGGTCTGGTTTTAACTATATTTAATTAATTTAGGCCTAATAATTGACACTTCGCTAAGCCCCACCCCAGAATTTTGGGTAACCAATCACAGTGTTCCAATTAATTGCAACTGTCGTGAAGTCCAATATCTCGGACATGGTCATGGAAACCCAGGCAGTGCTATCCGGGTTCCTTGGGACGTCCATACCCTAAACCCTACCTTTACCCTAACTATAACTTAACCCTAAACATAACCTTTTACCTTAACCATTTTCAATTTCAACTTTAGTGGGGTAGGGACGTCCAAAGGATACCGGATAGCATGGACCATGGAAACACTAAGCTTTAGAACACCAGCTAACTGTAAATCGCCATATTGGCATTGTTTCATCTCTGACACCTTTTTTTTTTACCAAACAACTGCCATTTACACAACTTCCTAATGAAGATAGAGTATAACTCATTTTTATTTTGGAAAGATTGAAAATCTGTAATCAGATTTTTACTGTGAATGAGTTATAGCCGTTTTAGTGAATGGTGGTATTTTTCGAGAAACCGGTGAGCCTGGCACCTATTGCAATACCCTGTTCAAAGGCACTTAAATATTTTGTCTTGCCCGTTCACCTTTTGAAAAGCACACATAGACAATCCATGTCTCAGTTGTCTCAAGGCCTGAAAATCCTTCTTTAACCTGTCTCCTCCCCTTCATCTACACTGATTGATTGAAGTGGCTTTCACCTGGTCAATCTATGTCATGGAATGTTCAGGTGTTTTATACACTCAGTGTATCTGCATCAAAACATTACAAATGACATTTATAAAGAAAGACATACACAACTAATATCATATTGTCACATCCTGACCATAGAAAGCTGTTATTTTCTATGGTAGAGTAGGTCAGGGTGTGACAGGGGGGTTTCTAGTTTAGTTTTTCTATGTTGTTATGTTCTAGTTTTGTATTTCTATGTTGGATTGTTCTAGTTTTTGTATTTCTATGTTGGGCTTTGTTTGAGATGATCTCCAATTAGAGGTAGCTGGTCATTGTTGTTTCTAATTGGAGGTCATATTTTAAGTTGGTGTTTGTCCCACCTGGGTTTGTGGGAGATTAATTTTGAGTAGTGTATGTTTCACCTCTGCGTCACGGTTTGTTGTTTTTGTCATTCAGTTTATTTATGTATCGCATAGTTTCACAGTATAAATAAAATGTGGAACGACACACACGCTGCACTTTGGTCCGCTCCTCCTTTCGACAACCGTGACACATATTAATAAATCAAGAACTGTGAGAGGAATGCATTGTCTAATTCAAAATTGGAATGACAAAATATGAAAAGAATAAGGTGTGTGTATATATATATATATATATATTAACAATAATTGGCTTTTACAACTTGTATCTGTACATACATTCCACTAGGCCTGTAGCCTAATACAGGAAGAGTCAGAATGGGAACAAATGAAAAGCATGCAGGGGAGGCTAAATGACCAGTGACAATCTGAGCTACTGGGTGAAGACTAGGAGTCCCTTTACTAGCGCCTGTGTCTGCAGTGAGTCACTCACTCACTGGAGTACCACAACCCCGGCACAACTTCAGTCCCCTATGAGACATAACTGCTTTCCCTTGCATTCTGGTGCAACACAAAACAAATCACGTCATGGCCTCCTGTCTATCTTTCCTTTAACAAAGCCAATAATTTCTAGAGAAGTACTTCCAGCACAGTGAAGTTCACCTAGGCTGTGAGAGTAACGGTGTGATTGTTCCTCAGCCTCAGCAGCATGTTGTCCAGTCTCTCCATCCCCTCTGTCCTTGACACTGTGGGGACAGCTTCATATTGACTGCCTGGTGCACAGGTGGCATGTCTACAATGTCATCCCCCTTACAAAGGTCTGAGAGCTGACAGTCCACCAGTGTCCTACAGACAGAGAGAGAGAGAGAGAGATGAAAAACACAGACCTAATATTTAGGCCTTACGGTACACAACAATAATACATCATTGGCAGTTGCCAGCTAGACCAGGATAATTTAGTTGCCAAGCTGACTACCAGCCTGAGCTTTCAAAAGTCTATTAGCTAGCTATCATCATAAGGGTTAACTGAAGCATGTTGATGCCTTGAGGGTTAGGCTACCTTGCCTCGTTTTTGGCTGACTGTAATTTACGGTGTCTCAGTTTATCAGACGTTTTCGTGGATTTATCAGTGGTGACAGTGTTTCTTAGCCTCAGAGCAGTGGGCAGCTGGGAGGAGGTGCTCTTATTCTCCATGGACTTTACAGTGTCCCAGAACTTTTTGGAGTTTGTGCTACAGGATGCAAATTTCTGTTTGAAAAAGCTAGCCTTTGCTTTCCTAACTGCCTGTGTATATTGGTTCCTAACTTCCCTGAAAAGTTGCATATCGCGGGGGCTATTCGATGCTAATGCAGTACGCCACAGGATGTTTTTGTGCTGGTTAAGGGCAGTCAGGTCTGGAGTGAACCAAGGGCTATATCTGTTCCTGGTTCTACATTTTTTGAATGGGGCATGCTTATTTAAGATGGTGAGTGTTACGTTCCCCAGTTTCTGTGTTGTGGTTTGTGTATATTCATGTATGTATTTCAGGAAATGGCTTCCTGAAATTCTATACAAGCAATTGATTGGTCGGCCCCATTGCTGATTGGAGAGCTGACCCCGCCCCCTCGTCAGGACGCAGCTGTCTCCAATTACCAACCCCACCTACAGCTATATAAGCCAGTGTTCTGTTGCTCAGAGGGGAAGATGATTGCAGAGAGAGGATGGCTGAGAGAGGAGGCTAATGGCTGAGAGAGGAGGCTAATGGCTGAGAGAGGAGGCTAATGGCTGAGAGAGGAGGCTAATGGCTGAGAGAGGAGGCTAATGGCTGAGAGAGGAGGCTAATGGCTGAGAGAGGAGGCTAATGGCTGAGAGAGGAGGCTAATGGCTGAGAGAGGAGGCTAATGGCTGAGAGAGGAGGCTAATGGCTGAGAGAGGAGGCTAATGGCTGAGAGAGGAGGCTAATGGCTGAGAGAGGAGGCTAATGGCTGAGAGAGGAGGATAATGGCTGAGGGTTATAGCATGTTGGTTGTTTCTAAGAATTTTGGTATGTACTGAGTTAGTTGTTGCTGAGGTAGCTGATTGGATAATTCTGTTGTGTGTCAATAGGATGCAGTGTTTTGATTATTGAACCTACATTTGTGTTATTCTGTTTCCTTTGTTCACAGGGGGGGAAGGGGAAGGCACCCAGGGAGTACTTAGGCAAGAGGCCCGCGGGCCATACATATACCCGTAGTAGTTTACTGTCTATATACACTAGGAAAGACCTGGGCATACATTACCCGTAGTATTCACTGTCTATGCACACTAGGAAAGACCTGGGCATACATTACCCGTAGTAGTTTACTGTCTATACACACTAGGTTAGACCTGGGCATACATTACCCGTAGTAGTTTCCTGTCTATGCACACTAGGAAAGACCTGGGCGGACCATCCCCTGTATTTTGGTTAGTGCACCAGGTGGTGCAGATAGATAAGTAGTGGGTAGGCAGGTAAGGTAGGAGGGGGGGCTTTGATATTTACTTTCTTTGCTTTGGTTCCATCCAGCCCCTTTTCCCCAAACTTACCATGCGAAGGAATAAATTCCCTGTAAATGGTATTCTCTGCCTTTTTGTCATCCTTACTCACACCTACAGTCCATACCTCTTTCACACCACGGAGAGTTGAGTTGTAGCAGGGTGTTGCGTTCCCTCTTACTAGAGGCGTGCGTAACAGTGAGGAAAGCACTTTTAAAAAATAACCAGGCATCCTCTACTGACAGAATGAGGTCAATATCCTTCCAGGATACCCGGGCCAGGTCGATTAGAAAGGCCTGCTTGCTGAAGTGTTTTAGGGAGGCTTTTGACAGTGATGAGTGGTGGTCGTTTGACCACAGACCCATTATGGACGCAGGCAATGAGGCAGTGATCGCTGAGATCCTGGTTGAAGACAGAGGTGTATTTGGAGGGCAGGTTGGTTAGGATATCTATGAGGGTGCCCGTGTTTATGGATTTGGGGTTGTACCTGGTAGGTTCATTGATAATTTGGGTGAGATTGAGGGCATCAAGTTTAGATTGTAGGATGGCTGGGGTGTTAAGCATGTCCCAGTTTAGATCACCTAGTAGCACGAGCTCTGAAGATAGATGGGGGGCAATCAATTCACATATGGTGTCCAGAGCACAGCTGGGGGCAGAGGGGGGTCTATAGCAAGCAGCAACGGTGAGACACTTGTTTCTGGAAAGGCGGATTTTTACAAGTAGAAGCTCATATTGTTTGGGCACAGACCTGGATAGTAAGACAGAACTCTGCAGGCTATCCCTGCAGTAGATTGCAACTCCGCCCCCTTTGGCAGTTCTATCTTGTTGGAAAATGTTAGAGTTTGGGATGGAGATTTCAGGGTTTTTGGTGGTCTTCCTAAACCAGGATTCAGACACGGCTAGCACATCCGGGTTGGCACAGTGTGCTAAAGCAGTGAATAAAACGAACTTAGGGAGGAGGCTTCTGATGTTAACATGCATGAAACCAAGGCTTTTACGGTTACAGAAGTCAACAAATGAGAGCACCTGGGGAATAGGAGTGGAGCTAGGCACTGCAGGGCCTGGATTCACCTCTACATCCCCAGAGGAACAGAGGAGGAATAGGATAAGGGTACGGCTAAAGGCTAAAATAACTGGTCGTCTAGTACGTTCGGAACATAGAGTAAAAGGAGCAGGTTTCTGGAAGCGATAGAATAGATTCAAGGCATAATGTACAGACAAAGGTATGGTAGGATGTGAATACAGCGGAGGTGAACTTATGCATTGAGTGACGATGAGCAAGATTTTGTCTCTAGACTCATTTAAACCAGGTGAGGTGACCACATGTGTGGGAAGTGGAACTGAATCTCATCCGGGCATCTGAATGTCCAGATGGGGAGGGGCTATAAATCACCTTTGGATGGTTCAATAACCAAGGCATATTGAGCCTTTCTTGGCCTATGGATGAGTTTTACTCTAGCTTCAACATAAGTGAAAACAGTAATTGGTGTTTGAGGTGAGTTTGTATTCCATACAATGTAAAGCAGTTATAATAATGCTGTGATATATTTCTTCGATACAAATACATTATTATTTTTTACATTTAACTAGGCAAGTCATTAAATGGAACTCGGTCTATCGAGCTATAAGCCCAACTCTTATGGAAGTTATGACAGTTCAAATAGTAGACTATGAGGATGTTGAATGTGTTTGTACAGAGTACACAAATCTGGAAAGATTAATCAAGGAGATAATTGTTTAAAAACGATGTGGATTAATCGTGGGATATACTCTTTAAAAATGTAGGAAGGAACTTCTTATTTTATAAACCTTTATTTACTTGGCATTTCGGTATAAATATTTAAATAACAGGAGAAACAAACGCCAACGCGTTACTGGAAGTTACTGAATCTCATCCGGGCATCTGAATGTCCACATGGGGAGGGGCTATAAATCACCTTTGGATGGTTCAATAACCAATCAAAAAACATGTTGTGATATTCAACTCCCTACGAGATTTGGATAGTTAATTGCACCCAACTGGTGTCCCGGGTTTAAATCAGTCCCTGACTAGAGGGGAACAATGTGGGGGAAAAGCAGTGAAACTGGCTTCGAGATCCAGAGTTGAGCTTGAGGGAGATAGACAATCATCCACCAAACCCACGAATAGAAGTCTTTACCAGGTCGACGGTCAAACAGCGGCCCCTTTCAGGACATTTTAAGTAATTCTAAGTAATTCTGATTATTAAACCTTTATTCCAGTAGGAGGCAATAGAGATACGGTAGAAAAGGGCGCTGTCTTTCCATAAAATACGTTATTTCAGTAGTTTAAACACATTTATTTCAATAGTTTAATGAGCTGAAAAACAGAAAACAGAGACATTGGTAAGGTCGTCTAAGGAGGGGTGCACCGGACCAGGTCTGAAACGAAACGGAGCGTTTCACACACGTTTTATGGACAGCTCCATTTCCTTTACACACGTTCAAACTCAAAGAAATAATAAATATTTTTTCCCCCGTTTAACAGCTCAAAAAGACTGGGTCCCGCTGTATTGCTCAGGCTGTACTACAGCGTCTATTCACAGGCGCGATCCCACTACTGAGCGGCACGGGGGCTTTGGCCTGCTCCGTTTCCGACCTGGGCCGGTGCACCCCTCCTTAGACGACCTGGTGGTCCCGGGCTCCCCCTGGAGCACCATATCGATACCGAACTTAGTGCGGACACCCGATCGGCATAGTCCACTGGAGCTCAGAACTCCTGAGCTCAAACGATCCGCCAGCCTAAGCCTCCCAGCAACTTGGATTACAGGCGCACGCCACTGCACCCGGCGAGAAACCAGAGGATTTTTAGGGCATTTCAAGTTAAATTCGTGACGTCACACACCTCGTCACATGACTCCTTGTGTGGTCTGTAGAGCCGTCCTGTGATTAGAAAAATTGGTTTGCAACAATTTCGAATAGGGCACATATGATTTATTTCATGAATATTTGAATTCTATTCCTACTTGAAAAGTCAATAAATATGTCCTGGATATATAAATATGTTACAGAGATCTATAACCCTAGCCAGACAGACTTTTAATAGCTGCCATGTTGGATTTCTGACCAAATCTGGTGGTTCTAGCGTTATCTCATGCCCACAGACTCACACTAAATCCATGAGTTTAGTTTACTTTTACATGATAAACACGTTTTCAGTATAAATGTTTTCAACCTGTAGTGTCCTTGCTCAGCTCATGTTATATTTGCACTTCAGGCAATATTCAGATGAATTAGAAAGAATTACCTACCCAGCAGAGAATCAATCATCCATCTGGGATCAAGCCTATAAGGACAGGACATACACTCAACTGAACCAAATGTGTACACATTCTCTTACTACAGAGCGCTACTAGCTGAGAATCTAATTACAGAGAGTTCCATGTTTTATTTGAACATGTCCCCTTCTTCCTGTAAACATTACGTCATGTTCCACAAAGGGTTGGAAAAATTACATTTGCCAAAATTCCCAGGTTTTCAAGAAATCCTGTTTGGAGGAGTCTATAAAGGGCTGACTATATGAAACCAAGCCGTTCTGTTTTAATGTAACTATCGTTCTGTTTTAATCGTTCTGTTTTAATGTAACATTGTACATTTTGACATAATAAAGTGATAGTGTTTATTTAAGTAGAGCTTTTCATTATGTCTCGAAATGCTTTACATCCTACAGGGTCACACACCCCTTCAGCACCGTAGAGGTAGAGACTGTAGTCCCAAACGGCACCCTATTCCCTATATATATATATATATGGTGCACTACTTTTGACCAGTGACCTATGAGCTCGCTGTATTTCTCAGGCTGCACTACAGCGTCTATTCACGGGCGCGATCCCGCTACTGAGCGGCACGGTGGCTTTGGCCTGCTCCGTTTCCGACCTGGGCCGGTGCACCCCTCCTTAGACGACCTGGTGGTCCCCGGGCTCCCCCAGGTCAGACACCATGTGGTGAATAGGATGCCATTTGGGACACAAACCTGTGCCAGTTATGATTATAACTGTCTGTTATCTCACATGGGGAAACTTTAGCTCCGGATGTGGAGGTGGTTGCTCTTGGAGGCAGGCTGAGTGCCAGTGAGGCCCAGGAGGAAGAGCTAGGAGCCAGGCTGATGTCTAAGGCAGAAAGCCAGGCTGATGACTAAGGCAGAGAGCCAGGCTGATGTCTAAGGCAGAGAGCCAGGCTGATGTCTAAGGCAGAGAGCCAGGCTGATGACCAAGGCAGAGAGCCAGGCTGATGACCAAGGCAGAGAGCCAGGCTGATGACCAAGGCAGAGAGCCAGGCTGATGACTAAGGCAGAGAGCCAGGCTGATGACTAAGGCAGAGAGCCAGGCTGATGACTAAGGCAGAGAGCCAGGCTGATGACTAAGGCAGAGAGCCAGGCTGATGACTAAGGCAGAGAGCCAGGCTGATGACTAAGGCAGAGAGCCAGGCTGATGACTAAGGCAGAGAGCCAGGCTGATGACTAAGGCAGAGAGCCAGGCTGATGACTAAGGCAGAGAGCCAGGCTGATGACTAAGGCAGAGAGCCCAGCATCACTGTGCCTTCTTCAAGGTGATGTCACGAATGCTTGAACCAGACAAACTACGCAACTAGTGCAACCAATGACAATAGAGAGGGGCGTGTCATCGTAAAGGGTCAGACACGACCACGCGGGCAGACATTGTGACAGCAGTACCGTCATGCAAATAGATCAAGAAATGAAAGTCGTAGCATAGTTTTGACAAATATAATTTATATATGAGGGGGGGGGGTAAGAAAGTCATACATAAGTCATTGAGAGATATTGCTCAGATGTTAACTGAACAATTCTTCTTTTCACAGCTGCTAAACAGCGCAATATTCATATAGAAAAATAGAACTGGACAGACTGACAGATGTAAAAATGCTAAATCACATCAAGTGATTAGAATACAGAACATTTCACAATAATACATGTCATCTATATATATATATATATAAAGCAGTATAAAATAAGCACATTGCAAGACAGACATTGACGTAACAATGCCTTTTTTTTTTTTTTTATAAACAGGAGTGTAAACATTATTTCATATAGTTTTATATGTGCTTTTATTTATGACGCCAGCGTCACCACAAATCGGATCAACCGGATACTGCCATCGTCAAGGCAGAGGATATAAAAAATAAAAAAGTTACGTTTTTTTTTTTTTTTAATCAGCATTGTAATAGAAAATACAAAACAACTTTATGTTCCAACTTTAGTATATACTGAATGCATGAATATCCTAGAATATTACTACGGCTGTATATTTAAACGTGGTATACAGTACACTGGTAAACTGCAGAACGCTGGCTGGCTACACCTGGGCGTCTCTACCGTTATCCAGGTTTAGAATATCAAAAACAGCCCCTTCGTTTGTCTCAGTGCTGATAAGTGCCAGTAACAGAGCATTAGAATGATTGACCTTAGTGTTTCCTCTTCGACATTACAGTTTCCACTTTATATTTTTGTCCTTTATTGTAAATGATGGTTGTAGTATGCAGTAAGTAAACTGAGGCACTGACTTGGTTTCAGAACAAACAGCACTTATTATGATGCAGAGAGAACTGGGTAGGGCGTAAGGCTCCTCCCTCAGAGCCAAGGTGTTACCGAGGCAACGGACCTTAATTTTTTTTTTTTTTTTAAAACAGGTCTTTTGGGCAAAGACAGATGAGAGTCTCAACAAGTCTCCAGCTTTGAGGTCAAGACAGTACATACTGTGTGTGCTTCAACAACAAAAACGGCAGTTGATTTTAGAATTTTTCCAAAATGGCCACCATTCATGATGATGATGATGACGACGACAGTTGTTTTTTTGGCAGATCTATCTTTGCCGACCTTCGGTTTCTTGTTTTCCCTTGTGGTTTCATTTGGAGGCGGTCAGATTTTCGGCAGCCAGGTGTTCTAGCAGGGGGTTGGCCTCGCTCTCGGGGGTCTTGACGCTGTCGGTGCGGACGATGCAGGTGGGGCGGTGGAGGTTGAGCATTACCATTAACTGCTGTCTCTCCATCCTCAACTCCTCAATCTGGGACTTCAGGTCAGTGTTCACCACCTCCAAACGCTCCGACTCCTACAGGGAGGACAGATAGGGGAGGGGGTATACTGTTAAGTCATTTATTGAACCTTTATTTAGCCAGGCAAGTCAAGAAGACTTTCTCTTTTACAATAACCACTTGAGGTCCCACTTTAAACAAACTACAATATAAATGCTTTACAGAGCATTCATAATGTCTTCATAAACACCATAGACGCTTTACAGAGCATTCATAAACAATATAGACGCTTTACAGAGCATTCATAATGTCATCATAATCATTTTTTATTATTTTATTTATTTATTTTTAGTCATTTAGCAGACGCTCTTATCCAGAGCGACTTACAGTAGTGAATGCATACATTTCATGCATTTTTTTTGTACTGGCCCCCCGTGGGAATCGAACCCACACCATGCTCTACCAACTGAGCCACAGGGAAGACGCTTTACAGAGGATTCATAATGTCTTCATAAACACTATATAGATGCTTTACAGAGCATTCATAATGTCTTCATAAACACTATAAGACGCTTTACAGAACATTTATGTCTTCATACTATCTATTCCATCTTCTACAGCCAATTCGCAAAGAACATCCCAGGTATAAATAAAGAACTCTGCCACCATTGTGAAAAAGAAAACGTGACTTACCCTTTGGAGGAAGTCTGTTCTCTCCTTCTTCCTGTTCCGACATCGTGCTGCTGCCACTTTGTTCTTATCTCTCCTCCGTCTCCTCCGCTCATCGTCCTCGTCCATCTGCAGGGAGAAGAGGTGTTGTGATTAGCTAATGGAGACCTTTTCCAAGGCCTGTATATTATTAAAACATCGTGATGACAACCCTGGGCTCTATCTTTCCTGTATGTTTTAATCCTGGTTTTTCATACTTTCTGTTTTATTGTGAACTTCAGATAACTGTGCCTCAGTTTGATACCTGTGCTTGCCATCTTGGAGGCAAAAGTGAAGAGTTGAAGAGAACCCAGATTGAAAATGGTTAAGTTGTGTAATATCTAAACTACTTCTGAAATTGCCCACTTGGTGGAGCTAAAGCTTAGTAGTCTGGTCCAGTTTTCAACAGACCACCATACATAAAAAACAGACCATGACCTCAAAATGACTAACATCCACCTCCATTCCTCCTCAAGCTCTTCTTCCTCCTTCTTCATCTCCCTCCCCACCAATCTACCCCTCCCTCCTCACCTCTCCCTTGATAGCAGTGAGCGGCCTCTTGCCCAGCCGTCCCAGGAAATGCAGCGGTGACAACATGGCGCCCAGGTTCCTGAAGTCCTGTGCAAGTTTGAGCTGATCGGTGAGTGTAGTGGCAGAGATGCCCGCCAGTGGGCCCAGGCTGGGCAAGGAGCCAGCCGTCAGGGAGGTGTCGAGGATCTGGCCGGGCATCATGTTAGACCCAGCCACCATACACCACAGCTATGGAGGGAGAGAGGAAAAGAGGGAGAGAGGAAGAGGGGGAGAGAGGAAAAGAGGGAGAGAGGAAGAGGGGGAGAGAGGAAGAGGGGGAGAGAGGAAGAGGGGGAGAGAGGAAGAGGGGGAGAGAGGAAGAGGGGGAGAGAGGAAGAGGGGGAGAGAGGAAGAGAGGGAGAGAGGAAGAGGGGGAGAGAGGAAGAGGGGGAGAGAGGAAGAGAGGGAGAGAGGAAGAGGGGGAGAGAGGAAAAGAGGGAGAGAGGAAGAGGGGGAGAGAGGAAGAGATGGAGAGAGGAAGAGGGGGAGAGAGGAAGAGAGGGAGAGAGGAAGAGAGGGAGAGAGGAAGAGGGGGAGAGAGGAAGAGGGGGAGAGAGGAAGAGGGGGAGAGAGGGAAGAGAGGGAGAGAGGAAGAGAGGGAGAGAGGAAGAGGGGGAGAGAGGAAGAGGGGGGAGAGAGGAGGAGGGGGAGAGAGGAAGAGGGGGAGAGAGGAAGAGGGGGAGAGAGGAGGAGATGGAGAGAGGAAGAGAGGGAGAGAGGAAGAGGGGGAGAGAGGAAGAGGGGGAGAGAGGAAGAGGGGGAGAGAGGAAGAGAGGGAGAGAGGAAGAGGGGGAGAGAGGAAGAGGGGGAGAGAGGAGGAGGGGGAGAGAGGAAGAGGGGGAGAGAGGAAGAGGGGGAGAGAGGAGGAGATGGAGAGAGGAAGAGGGGGAGAGAGGAAGAGGGGGAGAGAGGAGGAGGGGGAGAGAGGAAGAGAGGGAGAGAGGAAGAGGGGGAGAGAGGAGGAGGGGGAGAGAGGAGGAGATGGAGAGAGGAAGAGGGGGAGAGAGGAAGAGGGGGAGAGAGGAGGAGGGGGAGAGAGGAGGAGATGGAGAGAGGAAGAGGGGGAGAGAGGAAGAGAGGGAGAGAGGAAGAGGGGGAGAGAGGAGGAGATGGAGAGAGGAAGAGGGGGAGAGAGGAGGAGGGGGAGAGAGGAGGAGATGGAGAGAGGAAGAGAGGGAGAGAGGAAGAGAGGGAGAGAGGAAGAGAGGGAGAGAGGAAGAGGGAGAGAGGAAGAGGGAGAGAGGAAGAGAGGGAGAGAGGAAGAGAGGGAGAGAGGAAGAGGGAGAGAGGAAGAGAGGGAGAGAGGAAGAGGAGAGAGAGGAAGAGGGGGAGAGGAAGAGAGGGAGAGAGGAAGAGAGGGAGAGAGGAAGAGGGAGAGAGGAAGAGAGGAGGAGGGGGAGAGAGGGAGAGAGGAAGAGGGGGAGAGAGGGAGAGAGGAAAAGAGGGAGAGAGGAAAAGAGGGAGAGAGGAAGAGGGGGAGAGAGGAGGAGATGGAAGGTCATTGATTGTCAGGTCCAGCTACTTTTATTGTCCATTGCTATAGGGTCTACTTTACGTGCCTTATTCATGTCCCTGTGTCCGTCTCCTTTCCCTCACAGTTTTAAAGCTATTTCCTCATATCCTCGACAGACAGCTTTAACAGAATTGACAGACTGGATTTTGCTGAATTCTACTCTGGAATGTTCATCTACATTTGTAAGTTGGCTCCATGTTCAGGCTGTGGATATCATTCATCATGCATTGCATACCAAGCGTACATTTTTTTTCCCTTTTAATGATTGCGGGCAATTTTCAAGAGTTTGCATTGAGAAGTCCTGTGGTCAATCAAAGAAAAATGAAAGGAAGAGAGAGAGAGAGAGAGAGAAACAGAGCCTGTACAGACCAGGCCTAGAGGAAGTGACTGCAGAATGAATATATTTCTGTAAGGACTGTTAGAACCAAGACTGTGCTGTTGAAAACTCCTGATGGCCAAACAGAAAAAACAAAAATGTTGCTCATGGAACGGTGCAGCAGACCGGATTGGGAGTTAGGAGGAGAGGGACGGTACAGGACACCAACTTTATCTGGTGATAAAGTGCGTTCTTTCAGCCAAGACGTGTATTATGAGCAGAGTATGTGAACGGAGCTGGAGTGGAGGGTTCCCAATTTTACTGGAACGTGGAGCGAGTTCCCCCCCCCAAGGCTAGAGCGTCGGCCTTCTCGCCAGCACCAATCTCGCTCCAGTAGCGCTCCCTTCACAAGCTCAGGGCATGCCCGGCCCAGCATGCATTTGTAGTGTACTTGAGTGTTGCTAATAGCCCCTTGCTTTAGCTATTGGCATGGAGTTCGCTAAATATATTCATAAAGAAACTAATAAAAACACACAGGTGCTAAAAATCAAGGTGACTTACAAAGACGAAGAAAACCAAGAGCAAGAGAGGGAGTGCGTTATGTAGTGTCCACAACTAAAGAATCATTGTGGAATCTGAACAGACACATCCTGAAAGCAGCACGATACTGTACTAACTACATGTACATGATAACAGAAAGGTGGCTAGCTAGCTGTCTGTCTCAATATAGCAAAGTATTTATAAACAAAAAATATCTTAAAAAGTTTAGTTCATTTTCATTCTATTATCTATACAATAGGCCATCATTGATTCTGGCCCAATAGGTCTGGTATATTACCTCTGTCCTGGAGCTTTCTGTTTTGATAAGGTTGTTTTACCTACAATTCATTAGGCCTACCTACAAAACGTTTTTAATATGCTATCCTGGCAAGAGTGACCCGAAGGGTGTTTATTAACATCGCCAGTGTTTCTGCAAGCGCTGAGGATGGGTTTCCACCACTGCTGGCCTGCTCTCCAGATGCCGTCGCCTGAAGCCACAGGCTCTGGACTAACTCATGTTTCTAAAAATGTATTCAAAAAGCCACTGTAGATGGAGCCTAATAAGGCATTTTTAGTTTAATTTTGTATTTAATTCTAAGTAAATCACAGTCTACATGTGCAATTTATAGACTATAATGACTTAATACAACAAAATGTTGTTTAAATGCTGAGCGCTTTATGTCCCTACCAACCTGGTGTGTTGTACTCCCAAATGCATTTCTTTGTTATAGCCTTGAAATAATATATTCCTTCTGTCTTTCTGACCTATTTCGAGTGTTTATATGCTGTTTAATATGACATGTAGCCTATTTGAAATGATGAGCGCTCCTTAGTCACCTTTTCCTGTTGTTTGTAAAAAAAAAATCAAAATCAAAATCATTAAAATCATATGGTTTGGTTTCAATACTTGGAGCGGCAGTTTTTCTTTTTCCTGTGAGCGCTGAACGGTTTTTGGCAGAGGTTTTTAGCAGAGGTTTTTAGCAGAGCGGTTGGAAAGGATGTGGAGCCCCCGGAGCTGCACACCGCTTCATGAGAGCGATGAGCGGGATTTCCATGACCTCTCAACTCAACCACTCTGATTGTGAGGTGAGCAGGACAGGACAGGTGCCGGTGGGGCTGACCAACTGACTGCCTGCTGCCGGTTGGGGCTGACCAGCTGACTGCGTGCATGTGTCCCAACTGACACCCTATTCCATATATAGTGCACTACTTTTGACCAGGGACAGTAGTCAAGAGTAATGGACTATAGAGAATAAGGTGCCAGTTGGGACACACCCCATGTTCCTGACTGACTACACTGCTAGGCTGGGTTCCTTTCTTAGAAAAATAAATCGGCACCGTTTATTACAAAAGCCAGAAAGAGAGAGCGAGAGAGAGAGAGAGAGCGAGAGAGAGCGAAAGAGAGCGAGAGAGAGCGAGAGAGAGCGAGAGAGAGCGAGAGCGAGAGAGAGCGAGAGAGAGCGAAAGAGAGCGAAAGAGAGCGAGAGAGAGAGAGAGAGAGAGAGCGAGAGAGAGCGAAAGAGAGCGAAAGAGAGCGAGAGAGAGCGAGAGAGCAAAATAGAGAGAAAGAGAGGCAGAGGGAGAAGAGGTTACAAAAAAAGTCATATAAGCCCTATTCTAGGTGACTCCACCCAGCCAAGAGCTGGTCTCACAGCGTTTTGTGTTTGGACTGAGTGAGGGAGTTACTGTCGGAAAAATGGTCTGAGACCAAATTGGCACAGTTTACCGATTACCCGTTCTCTGATTCCTCCTCTCAGGAGATTATGAATGAATAAATATTTAATAAAAGTGTATAGATGTTAGTTTCCTTTCCTTATCTCATACCATCCATTATCACTGATTGCTGAAACGACTAGGCAAGCCTAAACACCTAGCTAGGCCTATAGCAGAGCTAGATACCTAGCCAGGCGTATAGCAGGGATAAAACACCTAGCCAGGCCTAAAGACATCTCCCTCCTGTTTTTAGCTGTTGGTCATATTAGCATTGCTAGAAATATTGTATATTAGGGATGCACGATATAGTCGGTGAACATATTAGAATCGGCAGATATTAGCCAAAAATCGCAACATCGGTATCGGTTGATGTCTAGTTTAACGTCGATGTTAAAGCCACCATGCGTACCCTATATAACGAAAGGTACATGACGTAATAACGCCATGTAAAATGTTGCGCTACACGTGCAACACAGCATTCCTAACCTAGCCCACAATGTCTGCTGTGTGGATCGAGCAGTCAACAAGTCCAGCCGTCATTTGAAAGAGTAAGAACATTTCAGTGAGACAACTCAAAGGTGAAATCCATTAAAGCCAAGATAATGGAATTCATTGCCCTTGACAATCAACCGTTCTCTGTCGTGGGTGAAGTTCGCTTTTGCCGACTGGTCGAGCACCGGTACACACTACCAAGTGCGCTATTTTTCAGATGTTGCCCTACCGAAGTTACACAGTAATAGCGTCACTGCTATTAGCTTCACGACATACATACTATGGAACGCCGTTTGGGGCTTTGCGTGTCAAAAAAGATACAGTAGCACTGTCAAAGCTGTACAAAAAAAGTCTGCAAACAAGCAAACAATGGCCATGAACGATGTGTTCACAATACTGCATTGGTAATAAAGCATGATTTATAACAAATCTCGCTATGCCCTAAGACAAACCATCAAACAAGCAAAGCGTCAATACAGGATTAAGATTGAATCCTACTACACAGGCTCTGACGCTCGTCGGATGCGGCAGGGCTTGAAAACCATTACGGACTACAAAGGGAATTACAGATACAAGCTGCCCAGTGACGCGAGCCTACCAGATGAGCTAAATGCCTTTTATGCTCGCTTTGAGGCAAGCAACACTGAAGCATGCACGAGAGCACCAGCTGTTCTTGATTACTGTGTGATCACGCTCTCAGTAGCCGATGTGAACAAAACCTTTAAACAGGTCAACATTCACAAAGCCGCTGGGCCAGACAGATTACCAGGACGTGTACTCAAAGCATGCGTGGACCAACTGTCAAGTATCTTCACTGACATTTTCAACCTCTCTCTGACCGAGTCTGTAATACCTACATGTTTCAAGCAGACCACAATAGTCCCTGTGCCCAAGAACACTACAGTAACCTGCCTAAATGATTACCGCCCCGTGGCACTCACGTCGGTAGCCATGAAGTGCTTTGAAAGGCTGTTCACGGCTCACATGAACAGCATCCTCCAGGACACCCTAGACCCACAACAATTCGCATACCGCCCTAACAGATCCACAGATGACGCAATCTCAATCGCACGCCACACTGCCCTTTCACACCTGGACAAAAGGAACACCTATGTGAGAATGCTGTTCATTGACTACAGCTCAGAGTTCCATAGTGCCCACGAAGCTCATCACTAAGCTAAGGACTGTGGGACTAAACACCTCCCTCTGCAACTGGATCCTGGACTTCCTGTTGGGCTGCCCCAAGGTGGTAAGAGTAGGCAACAACACCTCTGCCACGCTGATCCTTAACACTGGGGCCCCTCAGGGGTGTGTACTTAGTCCCCTCCTGTTTTCCCTGATCACTCACGACTGCGTGGGCAAACACGACTCCAACACCATCATTAAGTTTGCTGGCAACACAACAGTGGTAGGCCTGATCACCGACAACGATGCATTTTACATTTTTTTTTACATTTTACGTCATTTAGCAGACGCTCTTATCCAGAGCGACTTACAGTAGTGAATGCATACATTTCATACAATTTCATACATTTTTTATTTTTTTTTGTACTGGCCCTCCGAGGGAATCAAACCCACAACCCTGGTGTTGCAAACACCATGCTCTACCAACTGAGCTACAGGGAAGGCTATAGGGAGGTCAGAGAACTGGCAGTGTGGTGCCAGGACAACAATCTCCCTCAATGTGATCAAGACAAAGGAGCTGGTCGTGGACTACAGGAAAAGGCAGGCCGAACAGGCCCCCATTAACATCGACGGGGCTGTAGTGGAGCGGGTCGAGAGTTAAGTTCCTTGGTGTCCACATCACCAACGAACTATCAAGGTCCAAACATACCAAGACAGTTGTGAAGAGGGCACGACAAAACCTTTTCCCCCTCAGGAAACTGAAAAGATTTGGCATGGGTCCCCAGATCCTCAAAAGGTTCTACAGCTGCACCATCGAGAGCATCCTGACCGGTTGCATCACTGCCTGGTATGGCCACTGCTTGGCATCTGACCGTAAGGCGCTACAGTGTGTAGTGCGAATGGCCCAGTACATCACTGGGGCCAAGCTTCCTGCCATCCAGGACATATAATAGGCGGTGTCAGAGGAAAGCCCATAAAATTGTCAGACACTCCAGCCACCCTAGTCATAGACTGTTCTCTCTGCTACCGCACTGCAAGCGATACCGGATCTCCAAGTCTAGGACCAAAAGGCTCCTCAACAGCTTCTACCCCCAAGCCATAAGACTGCTGAAGAATTAATCAAATCGCCACTGGACAATTTAGATTGACACCCCCCCCCCCCCCCCCCCCCTTTTGTACACTGCTGCTACTCACTGTTATCTATGCCTAGTCACTTAACCCCCACCCACATGTACAAATTACCTCTACTAACCTGTATCCCTGCACACTGACTCGTTACTGGAGCCCCCTGTATATAACCTCGTTAGTTATTCTTATTGTGTTACTTTTTATTATTACTTTTTATTTTAGTCTAGTTGGTAAATATTATTTTTTTAACTCTTCTTGAACTACACTGTTGTTTAAGAGCTTGTAAGTAAGCATTTCACGGTAAAGTCTACACTTGTATTCGGCGCATGTGACAAATAAAGTTTGATTTGATTATTTGTTTGACCGCAACTTCTGGGGTAGCTAGCTTTAGCTTAGTACCTAGCTAGCACCAATACAACCAGCCTGAAATCAATCACCAGTAGAAACTGCAGTCATTTTCATTATTCTTAGCAATGATTTAGAAAACCTTGAGTAAGTATTAGCTAGGTAGCCACTTGTTGTTCACCTATTGAAATTGAACTTCAGTTCATGAAAATAAATAGCTAGCCAACTACTTAACACTGTTGCCCAAAGCTAACGTTATAAACAGCCAGCTAGCTTCATCTGGCTTTTGATGCTCGACTGGACCGGGTTATGTGTTGTGAAGCTAGCCAAAATAAGGATTAGGCACAATAGTGGAATTTGCAATTCGCCTTCAAAATAAAAGTATGTCATTGACAGTGATGCAAATGAATACAAATAGTAGAATTATGCCACACTTTTATTTTGAAGATTAACCGCAAAGTCCACTATTGTGGCTAATCCTTATTGTGGCTAGCTTCACAAAAATGGGTCCGACCACCATTAATCAAATAATAACTGTTTTATAAATTAGGGTTATTTTAGATGATGACACCTAGCTATATAGTTAGTTAGCTAACTATAGCTACTGAAACAGATTATGTCGTGTTATTTGACGTGTCAAATAGTGTTATTTGACGTGTTTCTTTTTCGACACGCAAAGACAAACCATAGAAATCCTGGTTGAGAATGAAACTGAACAACGAAACAGCTCAGCAAGTAAGAGAAATAAATAGGTTTTGATCACGTTTCTGGTAATTGGGACATACGTAAATGCCAACAAAATGCGTTTTTGGTCAGTATGGTGTGTAATCTTTACTTAACTAGACAAGCCAGTTAAGAACAAATTCTTATTTACAATGACAGCGCAGAAGACGATGGGCCAAATGTGCACCGCCCTATGGGACTCCCAATCACGGCCAGATGTGATACAGCATGGATTCGAACCAGGGACTGTAGTGACGCCTCTTGCACTGAGATGCAGTGCCTTAGACCGCTGTGTCCATGTGTGCGTGTTTTAACTATTTAACTGTACTAGAATCGGTTATCGGTATCGTTTTTGGGGGGGGGCAGGGAAAATATTGGATATCTGTATCGGACAAAAAATGTAATATTGGTGCATCGCCATTTCTTCTTTGTATATAATAGTAATATTAGTAGTATAGCATAAATAGTGTTTTGTGTTTCATTAATTGGCTAGCTAGTTAGCGTCTTCAAATTCTCCAGTCTGTCATTCGACTCTTTCCCCTGCCGACGATGAGCTACGAAAGAAGTGGGTGAACATCATAAGGACGAGACAACTTCACCGTCGGCAAAAGCTCCACGGTCTGTGGCAGGCCTTTTCTTCCTGAAGGCGTATTGGAGCCTACTCCGGAAGGGCTACGTTGTCTGAGGAAGGGAGCTGAGCCACTTCTGTTCCAATGGAACAATTAGGTTATTCAGACACGGGGAATCCCATCCCTACGCTAAACAGGCTATGGGCTGATTCATATAGGAGACATGAGATAAGATTATACAAATCTCTACAACCTGAGTCTACAGAGGAGCTGCATTGGCCGGAGGGTGTCAGAGTACAGAATGAACTAGCATACAGCAGAACAACTCCTTCCAACTATAAAAACTACACAAGAAACTCCTTCCGACTATAAAAACTACACAACAAACTAATTCCGACTATAAAAACTACAAACTAATTCCGACTATAAAAACTACAAACTAATTCCAACTATAAAAACTACACAACAAACTAATTCCGACTATAAAAACTACACAAGAAACTAATTCCAACTATAAAAACTACACAAACTAATTCCGACTATAAAAACTACAAACTAATTCCGACTATAAAAACTACAAACTAATTCCGACTATAAAAACATTCAAACTAGATCCAGATGTTAATCAAACTGATCCACAAGACTGATGTTTACCTCTGTCTGCAGAGTTTGGATATCCACTGCTAAATATCCACTGCTAGATCAACAACCTTTCCAACAAACAAACACAGTTAAGACCAGAAAACCCCCCCTCACAGACATTTCTTGCTGTGAACACCCTCGATTGTTTTACACATGAAACAGTTAAGACAAGAACCCCCCCCCCCCCCCCCCCCCCCCCCCCCCCCCCCCCTCGGAAGACATGAAAGCTAAACTGTACCTTTTCTGCAGCAAAGTAGTGGTTCCTAAAAGCCAGAGAGTCAAAAGGGGCTTTACCACTCCCTTTTCAAAAAAGGAGGGGGGGTCTCGTATTTTCTCAGTTTGTGTCGCCGGGCTGGCGGGCGGACGTTTGCCAGGATTAGTGGTCAGTGTTTGATGATGCAACACACTCTCTGTATTCTCGCAGTCAAGCAGAAAAGCCAGTCGGTGCCATACACAGCCAATATACTGTACCCCGAGACAGACAAAGACAGTCACACAGAGCAGGGCACGGCAGGACAGGGCACGGCAGGACAGGGCACGGCAGGACAGGGCAGGGTAGAGCATGGCAGGGTAGGACAGGGCAGAGCACAGCACGGTAGGACAGGGCAGGGTAGAGAAAGGCAGGGCAGCACAGGGCAAAGCAGGACAGGCATTTCTGCTTTACAGAACCGCCTAGTCGACTGAAGTGCCTCAGGAGAAGCCAAACACACAGCACAGTCAGGGTGGGAGAGGAAGTGTCATGTATTAGAACTGCACTCAATGCAGGTCCTGGGTAGCTGGCACATGGCCAAGACCAATGGCATATGAGCCGTGGCTGTGTGTTGGTCTAATGTGCCGCCGTGTGTGTTCGTAAGTCTGTGTGCACTCAGACAAATGTGCCAGTGTGTGTGTGCATGTATATATATTTATATATGTCTGGAAACCCTGGTTTTCTCCACTCACATACTTCATCCGTCTTCAGGTTGACAAAATGGGTCCATTTCCTGCACCATTCCTGAGGCCAATTAGCTGCTCCAATCCAAGGCTGAGGAATTCAACCTCTGTGTCCCAAATGGCACTCTATTCCCTACATAGTGCCCTACCTTTGACCAGTACCCATAGGGCTCTGGTCTAAAGTAGTGTACTATGAAGGGAATAGGGTGCCATTTGGGTTGCAGACCCGACTCCACCATCAATACCCTAGCAGCTCCACTCTCCTACCATCAATACCCTAGCAGCTCCACTCTCCTACCATCAATACCCTAGCAGCTCCACTCTCCTACCATCAATACCCTAGCAGCTCCAGACTCTCCTACCATCAATACCCTAGCCTAGCAGCTTCAGACTCTCCTACCATCAATACCCTAGCCTAGCAGCTTCAGACTCTCCTACCACCAATACCCTAGCAGCTCCACTCTCCTACCATCAATACCCTAGCCTAGCAGCTCCAGACTCTCCTACCATCAATACCCTAGCAGCTCCACTCTCCCTACCATCAATACCCTAGCAGCTCCACTCTCCCTACCATTAATACCCTAGCCTAGCAGCTCCACTCTCCTACCATCAATACCCTAGCAGCTCCAGACTCTCCTACCATCAATACCCTAGCAGCTCCACTCTCCTACCATCAATACCCTAGCAGCTCCAGACTCTCCTACCATCAATACCCTAGCCTAGCAGCTTCAGACTCTCCTACCATCAATACCCTAGCCTAGCAGCTTCAGACTCTCCTACCATCAATACCCTAGCAGCTCCACTCTCCTACCATCAATACCCTAGCCTAGCAGCTTCAGACTCTCCTACCATCAATACCCTAGCCTAGCAGCTTCAGACTCTCCTACCACCAATACCCTAGCAGCTCCACTCTCCTACCGTCAATACCCTAGCAGCTCCACTCTCCTACCGTCAATACCCTAGCAGCTCCACTCTCCTACCATCAATACCCTAGCAGCTCCACTCTCCTACCATCAATACCCTAGCAGCTCCACTCTCCTACCGTCAATACCCTAGCAGCTCCACTCTCCTACCATCAATACCCTAGCAGCTCCACTCTCCTACCGTCAATACCCTAGCAGCTCCACTCTCCTACCATCAATACCCTAGCAGCTCCACTCTCCTACCGTCAATACCCTAGCAGCTCCACTCTCCTACCATCAATACCCTAGCAGCTCCACTCTCCTTACCATCAATACCCTAGCCTAGCAGCTCCACTCTCCTACCATCAATACCCTAGCCTAGCAGCTCCACTCTCCTACCATCAATACCCTAGCCTAGCTGTTCCAGACACTTGCTAAAAGCAGGAGCAGGGTGTATTCATTGGCACCATTTCCACAGTTGTTGACTGGCCAGTCAACAAGAAGCTAACCTAACCTATAGTGCATGGCTTACTTCCTTATGTATCCTCCTGGAGCATGGGCCATTGACATCATTAGCACATGGCTATATTTGCAGCTAAAAAGGCTTGCAGTAAAGCCCATAGCTTTACGCCTGCAGACAGGTTAAGTCACGGCAGGGGGGAAAAGAGGCCTTCCCCACGACAGGGGGGAACTTGAAGCAGCCATGCTTCTCATCCAGAACACTCTAACTTATCTTGTTGTAGAACAACACTGTTCGCCTCCTACTTTGGCCTCAGCATATTTGCCTGCTCGCCTCACATATCATCTTGCACAACTCTTAGTGACATGCAAACAGCCCAACCTATCTCTGGGCTGGAGAAAGAAAGAATAACATGGTGAAAATGATGAACAATGATAGTGATGCCTCATCCAACATACACCCCTCTCCTCAAGACCTGAGCCATGGCTCCATTACTGCCTGTATGAGTCCCAAATGAAATTCCTTCTATAGTGTACTACTTGAAAACATAAAGCTCTGGTCAATAGTATTGCACTATAAAGGGTATAGGGTAGTATTTGGAACACAGCCTCTCTGCATTCAGACAGTCAGTTATACTATGCTACAGTATGTGCTGTTGAGTTTCTGACCCAGGCTTTCTTTCTTAACCCTCTGGGGAGCAGAAACATTTGATAAAAGCAATTACACTGAGACGCCAATTTCTCACTTTAAAATGTATGCCAAACAAAAACCATTGATTTCCAAGTTTAACAAACCATACTCTATGCACAATGATGACTGTGAAAGAAAAAAACAGTAAAACCTGTCATTAAAATACTGGATATGCAGATGCAAAGTTTGGTGACAGAGTTAGTATTAGTTAGTATTAGTTAGTTATTAGTGTTAGTTAGTATTAGTTATTAGTATTAGTTAGATATTAGTTGGTTATTAGTATTAGTTAGTATTAGTTATTAGTTAGTATTAGTTAGCATTAGTTAATTATTAGTATTAGTTATTAGTTAGCATTAGTTAGTTATTAGTTAGTAAAATATTCCTGTTTTATTCTGTCACAAAACTTTGTATCTGCAACAGTTCTTCCTGTAAATGTGGTTTTTGTAAAAAATATTCAGTGGAAATTGATAAAAGTAGTTCTGGTGGATAGAGTTCTACGGTTTGTTAAACTTTTGAAATCAAATGGTTTTGTTTAGTATACAGCGTAATTCCGTTACCATGGAATTGTCCTTCATTCTACACAAGGGCAGTTAGGCCAACCATACACAAACCCTCATTCTTTTGACTTTGGAGGGATCGGACAGTTAGGATAAGATGCAGACGGCACAAAAGTGGACCCCTAAAGACCAGGGCCCAGAGGTACTGTACTGTCCAGGGCCGTGTTGTGGTATGTTATGGTCCTGTACTGTCCAGGGCCGTGATGTGGTATGTTATGGTCCTGTCCTGTCCAGGGCTGTGATGTGGTATGTTATGGTTCTGTCCAGGGCCGTGTTGTGGTATGTTATGGTCCTGACCAGGGCTGTGTTGTGGTATGTCATGGTCCTGTCCTGTCCAGGGCTGTGTTGTGGTATGTTATGGTCCTGTCCTGTCCAGGGCTGTGTTGTGGTATGTCATGGTCCTGTCCTGTCCAGGGCTGTGTTGTGGTATGTTATGGTCCTGTCCTGTCCAGGGCCGTGTTGTGGTATGTTATGGTCCTGTACTGTCCAGGGCTGTGTTGTGGTATGTTATGGTCCTGTCCAGGGCCGTGATGTGGTATGTTATGGTTCTGTCCTGTCCAGGGCCGTGTTGTGGTATGTTATGGTCCTGTCCTGTCCAGGGCCGTGTTGTGGTATGTTATGGTCCTGTCCAGGGCTGTGATGTGGTATGTTATGGTCCTGTCCTGTCCAGGGCTGTGATGTGGTATGTTATGGTCCTATCCAGGGCCGTGATGTGGTATGTTATGGTCCTGTCCTGTCCAGGGCTGTGATGTGGTATGTTATGGTCCTGTCCTGTCCAGGGCTGTGATGTGGTATGTTATGGTCCTGTCCAGGGCCGTGATGTGGTATGTTATGGTCCTGTCCTGTCCAGGGCCGTGATGTGGTATGTTATGGTCCAGGGCCGTGACGTGGTATGTTATGGTCCTGTCCAGGGCCGTGTTGTGGTATGTTATGGTCCTGTCCAGGGCCGTGATGTGGTATGTTATGGTCCTGTCCAGGGCCGTGTTGTGGTATGTTATGGTCCTGTCCTGTCCAGGGCTGTGTTGTGGTATGTTATGGTCCTGTCCAGGGCCGTGTTGTGGTATGTTATGGTCCTGTCCTGTCCAGGGCTGTGTTGCGGTATGTTATGGTCCTGTCCTGACCAGGGCTGTGATGTGGTATGTTAAGGTCCTGTCCAGGGCCGTGTTGTGGTATGTTATGGTTCTGTCCAGGGCTGTGTTGTGGTATGTTATGGTTCTGTCCAGGGCTGTGTTGTGGTATGTTATGGTCCTGTCCAGGGCCGTGATGTGGTATGTTATGGTCCTGTCCTGTCCAGGGCCGTGTTGTGGTATGTTATGGTCCTGTCCAGGGCCGTGATGTGGTATGTTATGGTCCTGTCCAGGGCTGTGTTGTGGTATGTTATGGTCCTGTCCAGGGCCGTGTTGTGCTCTGCTCTGTTGTGGTTTATGTTGGGTGATTCAACTCAGAGGAAAAACATGTGAGAAGAGTAAGTTGTGAACAGAAAACAGGAACTCAGCCCACAGCTGTCATTTCTCCTTATTTTCTGCTCACGGTTTGATCAGGCTTTATGAGCATGGTGCATGCAACCTGTCTTTGGCAGGCCCGACGTTGGGAAACCACACTGAAGACATGGTGACTAAACATTCCCATCCTCACCATTCATTCATTCATTTATTACCAGTGGTGGTCTGGTCCCAGATCTGTTTGTGCTCTTTCAAACTCCTATGGTCATTGACATGTATGAGTTGGCAGGACGGCACAAACAGATCTGGGACCAGGCTATATCGATGAAGAGAGGACAGTACCTCAACATGGTCAGTGAGTGTGGGTATATGCACACAATAATGTGATTATTGTGGATAGTCAGATTAATATAATAGTTTGATTAAAACATTTAAATGCTTTGCAGGAAGAACAATTCCCCTAATAATCCTGTTTCCATGGACACATCTGAAATCAGGCTACCTGATCCTGTTTCCATGGACACATCTGAAATCAGGCTACCCGATCCTGTTTCCATGGACACATCTGAAATCAGGCTACCCGATCCTGTTTCCATGGACACATCTGAAATCAGGCTACCCGATGGCACTCTGATAAATGTAGAAAATAAACGTTCTACCACAGCGAACATGTTATTTTTGGGAAGCATATTTGATTCTGAGTTTCTATGTGAAAACGACTTCTACTACGCTACATTCAGTTGTTCCAAACTCAGTTCACTGGCGCTAAAGAGGGAGGCTCCTCGACTATCCTGTGCCCCCTGTATATCGCCTCGCTACGGTTATTTTACTGCTGCTCCTTAATTATTTGTTACTTTTATTTCCTATTCTTTTTGTATTCTTTCTTTTTTAATCTGCATTGTAGGTTAAGGGTTTGTAAGTAAGCATTTCACTAAGGTATTTGGCGCATGTGAAATAACATTTGATTTGATGGCACATGCTGCAGATCAAATACACCGATTAAGGTGTTTACATATCCTAATATTTTGAAAGATTAAAACAGCTGGTTTTCTAAGCAATCGGCGTATGCTTCCCTGGATTATGTCCTTATGCCGATTAAGATAAGCAGAGTAAGGTGTTTACATGACTAAAGCCATACTCAGCCTACTGCCTTCAATTAGATTAATATCGAATTATTACTGTGCATGTAAATCTACTCAATGAGTCCTTTAGGTTACGATCATGAGCTAGCTATCATTAGCCAAATGTTAGCCTGGCTCTGTGGCAGGGAGGTAGAGGGTTTGGTGTTCGTTAGCCTGGCTCTGTGGCAGGGAGGTAGAGGGTTTGGTATTCGTTAGCCTGGCTCTGTGGCAAGGAGGTAGAGGGTTTGGTGTTCGTTAACCTGGCTCTGTGGCAGGGCGGTAGAGGGTTTGGTATTCGTTAGCCTGGCTCTGTGGCAGGGAGATAGAGGGTTTGGTGTTCGTTAGCCTGGCTCTGTGGCAGGGCGGTAGAGGGTTTGGTGTTCGTTAGCCTGGCTCTGTGGCAGGGCGGTAGAGGGTTTGGTATTCGTTAGCCTGGCTCTGTGGCAGGGAGATAGAGGGTTTGGTGTTCGTTAGCCTGGCTCTGTGGCAGGGCGGTAGAGGGTTTGGTGTTCGTTAGCCTGGCTCTGTGGCAGGGCGGTAGAGGGTTTGGTGTTCGTTAGCCTGGCTCTGTGGCAGGGCGGTAGAGGGTTTGGTATTCGTTAGCCTGGCTTTGTGGCAGGGCGGTAGAGGATTTGGTGTTCGTATTAGTGAAAATGCAGATGATCACATGATGTAAGAGACTACAGGATGTGGTTAATATCCAAGAGAGGAACTTCATCAAGTCTTCGTCCCAAATACAATCCTATTAACTAAGTAGTGCACTACATTTGACCAGAGTCATATGGGTCCTATAAGTAGTGCACTATATTTGACCAGAGTCCTATGGGTCCTATAAGTAGTGCACTATATTTGACCAGAGTCCTATGGGTCCTATAAGTACTACACCATGTAGAGAATAATGTGACATTTGGAAACGCAGTCCAAGAATCATTGCAATTCATTTTCCAGTCAAATCCTGACTAAGGCAAAGCACTATGCCGTGTGATTATCAGTGGCCGAGTGCTTTCCCCAAACATCCCCATGTCTCTCTCTACAGACACTGCCATTATACCTGTGGGATGGTCTAAGAGTGGAGAAGAGGGACGAAAAAAAACCGTGGTTTACACTCATCTCAATTGGCTATAATTCACTAGAGTGATGGTCAGATACACTCATAACCAGACTTGTGATTAGCTACATTCAGGTATGGAGTAATGAGATCGCAGCCGCTGCAGTACAAGATAAACAAGTTCCCTGTAGGTCTATACAACATAACCTAAGACAATTTGAGCAATGCTTGAAATAAACACATTGGCCAACAACCCCAGCCAGATTTAATGCTGTCTCTCTCCCTCTCTGTTTAAGCAATCAGTCGATTATGTAACTCTGGCCAAGGAGGATTCCATGATGTTTCATAATTAGTCTCTAATATTTCCTAATCTAGACTGTCCTCCCCACATCTCTCTCACACACACATTGTCCCTCTCTCCCTCTCCCTTTAACCATAATGGTGTGGTCAGTTGCAGAAACCAGAACTCATAGTGTGTGTGTCCTGAAATGGCACCCTATTCCCTATGGGCCCTGATAAAAAGTAGTGCACTAATATATTATAGTGCACTACTTTAGACCAAGGCCCTATGGCACCCTAATCCCTATATAGTGCACTACTTTAGACCAAGGCCCTATGGCACCCTAATCCCTATATAGTGCACTACTTTTGACCAGGGCCCATAGGGGATAGGATACCATTTCGGAAGCACCCTATGATACAATGTTTATACATACCATGTGGATTGACTTAGAAAACACTAGTCAGGGGTCGAGTAGAGCTCCAACTCACTCCTAGAGTATGCATCCCAAACGGAACCCTATTCCCTAGTCAAAGGTAGTGCACTATAAAGGGAATTGGGTGCCATTTGGGACAGTTCTATACCACTCCTACAGTATTCATGCCAGTGAGTCACCTCCTGCCTGTTAGCTAGGTCTAGTTGTTGCATGGCTAGCTGTTAGCTAGGTCTAGTTGTTGCATGGCTAGCTGTTAGCTAGGTCTAGTTGTTGCGTGGCTAGCTGTTAGCTAGGTCTAGTTGTTGCGTGGCTAGCTGTTAGCTAGGTCTAGTTGTTGCGTGGCTAGCTGTTAGCTAGGTCTAGTTGTTGCATGGCTAGCTGTTAGCTAGGTCTAGTTGTTGCATGGCTAGCTGTTA
Source organism: Salmo trutta (assembly GCF_901001165.1). Classification (NCBI taxonomy): domain Eukaryota; kingdom Metazoa; phylum Chordata; class Actinopteri; order Salmoniformes; family Salmonidae; genus Salmo; species Salmo trutta. The sequence continues at coordinate 4,551,273 of NC_042957.1, read as the reverse complement.
GCTAGGTCTAGTTGTTGCATGGCTAGCAGTTAGCTAGGTCTAGTTGTTGCATGGCTAGCAGTTAGCTAGGTCTAGTTGTTGCATGGCTAGCTGTTAGCTAGGTCTAGTTGTTGCATGGCTAGCTGTTAGCTAGGTCTAGTTGTTGCATGGCTAGCTGTTAGCTAGGTCTAGCTGTTAGCTAGGTCTAGTTGTTGCATGGCTAGCTGCAATGAGTCTAGTTGTTGCATGGCTAGCTGTTAGCTAGGTCTAGTTGTTGCATGGCTAGCTGTTAGCTAGGTCTAGTTGTTGCATGGCTAGCTGCAATGAGTCTAGTTGTTGCATGGCTAGCTGTTAGCTAGGTCTAGTTGTTGCATGTGTTAGGGTTGAACTGGCTATTTGTTTGCATAACTTATATAATATACTGGGGATGCTATGCTACAATATTAAGTATATGAACTGCGGATAAATCAACTGCTGAAGACAGGAAGAACGACACCCGGCGACAGGAAGTGCGTCACGACGCTGGGACCAGCCTACACGCCGACGATAGGAGGAGCAAGTTTAAACCACGCTCCTCCTCCCTCTGACAGGCTAGCATTGAGCGGGAACTATCTCTGTCAGAGTATAAAAGAGAGAACAATAGAATGTGACGCTCTCTTCTCTGTTTGCCCTGCGAGGTATAACAGAGAGACCGTATACGAACGACATATTTACCATACACGTGTTTGCATTAATTAAAGTACAGATAAATCAGAAGTTACTATGCGCTGACTATTTTGTTCTGATACCAGAAACGAATAAGACGCAACTTTAACACATGGCTAGCTGTTAGCTAGGTCTAGTTGTTGCATGGCTAGCTGTTAGCTAGGTCTAGTTGTTGCATGGCTAGCTGTTAGCTAGGTCTAGTTGTTGCATGGCTAGCTGCAATGAGTCTAGTTGTTGCATGGCTAGCTGTTAGCTAGGTCTAGTTGTTGCATGGCTAGCTGTTAGCTAGGTCTAGTTGTTGCATGGCTAGCTGTTAGCTAGGTCTAGTTGTTGCATGGCTAGCTGCAATGAGTCTAGTGTCAGGGAGGGAGCAGACAGGCAGCTTGGCTATCCCATCTCTCCAGAGAGAAAGGCATTTCTACTTAAAATAAACCCAGAGAGCGAGAGCAAGAGAAATCAGTGCTGCTTGCCAACCCTACCCCTTAATCAAATAAAAAAATCAAATCAAATGTTATTTGTCACATGCGCCGAATACAACAGCTGTAGACCTTGCTGTGAAATGCTGAATACAAGCCCTTAACAAACAGTGCAGTTAAGAAAAATAAGAGTTAAGAAAGTATTTACTAAAATAAACTGAAGTTAAAAATACGCAAATAGTCCAGGTAGCCATTTGATTATCTGTTCGGCAGTCTTATGGCTTGGGGGTAGAAGCTGTTAAGAAGCCTTTTGGACCTAGACTTGGCACTCCGGTACCACTTGCCGTGCGGTAGCAGAGATCACAGTCTATGACTGGGGAGGGTGCAGATAAACCACAGCAGTGTCCCATTTACGTGGAAACCATCCCACGGATGAGCCCGGGCAGGTAGGCAGGTAGGTACTGTAAGTAGGCAGGCAGGTAGATGCTGGGGCATTTAAAGCCCTTAACACTCATAGACACACACTTACAGGAAGAAATGCATACACATATGAGGTGAAGGCATGCAGTCTCTCACACACAAACACACTCGTACAAAGCCATACACATATATAGGAAGGGGCACACACACACAGGTCACTCCCCATAGATTATTTTAGCATGTCCACAGCAGCATGTTCCCCATGCAGATATCATACTACTACCACCTCTACAAAGTAGAGACAACCAGTCACCTCTGGTCTATATAGACACCAATTACATCATCTTATAGAGATCTACTGATATTAGTTACCCGATAGACAGGAGAGGGTTGTAGGAACCTATTACAGTCAATTAAGTTACATAAGAAACTAAAGGGAGGGCGAGCCTGTCTATTACTGTGATGGGTTCTGATTTCTAAAACCTTTGAAATCATGAAATATACTTATTCATTTCACTGAGGGAGAGAGGGTAATGGATAACATTTACATTATGTCAGGATATGTTATCGTTAGCCATCAGGGATCCTATGGGAGGAGAAGAGACACAGTCTGGTACCAGTCACCATGACAGCCGTGAGTTGTGGGAGGAGTGAGGAATTTGGGGCAGAGGTCAGGTTAGATGAAGTGAGAAAGAACGTATATCAATAATCTTCTGGATAGCAACAGAGGTATATTGGCTGTTCAGATGTGTAAGGAGGGGCTCAGCATTGGAGAAAAGGTTAAATATCAGTGCTTGTGTGAATATGTCCCTTGTCTTATGCAGCTGTATGATCCAGTGGGTGAATAAACTTGGTTTGAGCTTGATTAAGCGTCCGTGAGTTTAAATTTTTTTTTTGACTCTGTTTATTTAGAAACCTACTGTAACGACTGTTTTTCCACTTGGTCCTCTGGGTCTTTTGGGGCACACAATAAGCTCGGCTTGGCCCACATGCTGAACGTGTGCCGGTCCAAAGAGAATGTCCACCTCCCTGTGTGTCTCCACTGCATTCAGACCAGGCCATATAAGTGTCAGGTCCACTAATATGAAATGTTATCAGCTATAATGACAAACCTAACCAGACTAAATGCGTTCGGTTTGCTCCTAGCAGAACTCGTCTGAATCGAACATCTGTGCACACATACTCCCTAAAGACCGGCGCTTGAATTTTTTTTTTAAATGCCAAAACTTTACTGTTGTTTGTCCCTCTTGAGCCACCATAGCAACATAGCCAGTACATTTCTTCAAAATGGCCCAAATTAATCTAAAATAAATCAAGAAATCTGTCATCAGTTTCAACGTTTTTGCCAAAGAAATCTTAGTCAAGCAAATTTACATCTAATTGATCTAAATGTTTGTGGCATAATTTTTCAAGTGAACAAATTTGTATGAAAACTAGTCATCCCTTGTTGAATGACAACAAATACTTAATTGAAGAATCCCGTCCATAGTTCCCACCCTATATAGTTCACTACATTTGGCAAATCTGACCTTAACTCTATCCTCCTGATTCCTGCTTACAAGTAAAAACTCAAACAGGAAGGACCAGTGACACGCTCAATACCAAAGTGCGGTCAGATGAAGCTGATGCTAAGCTACAGGACTGTTTTGCTAGCACAGACTGGAATATGTTCTGGGATTCATCCAATAACATTGAGGAGTTTACCACATCAGTCGCCGGCTTCATTAACAAGAGCATTGACGTCGTTGTCCCCACAGTGACCGTACGTACATATCCCAACCAGAAGCCATGAATTACAGGCAACAGCTGCAGTGAGCTAAAGCTTCCGCTTTCAAGGAGCTTGGCACTAATCCGGAACGCTTATAAGAAATCCTGCTACGCCCTCCGATGAACCAATCAAACAGGCAAAGTGGACGACTGTAATCACGCTCTCCATAGCCGATTTGGGTAAGACCTTTTAAACAGGTCAACATTCACAAGGCCACACAGATTACCAGGACACGTAGTCAGAGCAAGCGCTGACCAGCTAGTGTCTTTAATAACATTTTCTACTTCTCCCTGACCCAATCTGTAATACCTACAGGTTTAAAGCAGACCAACATAGTCCCTGTGCCCAAGAACTCCAAGGTAACCTGCCTAAATGACTACCGCCCTGTAGCACTCCCATCTGTAGCCATGTAATGCTTTGAAAGGCTGGTCATGGCTCACAGCAACACCATCATTCCAAGAAACTCTGGACCCACTCCAATTTGCATACCGCCCCAACAGATCCACAGATGAAGCAATCTCTATTACACTCCACACTGCCCTTTCCCACCTGAACAAAAGGAACACCTTCATGAGAATGTTGTTCACCGTCTACAGCTCAGCGTTCAACACTATAGTGCCCTCCAAGGACCCTGGGACTGAACATCTCCCTCTGCAACTGGATTCTGGATTTCCTGACAGGCCGCCCCCAGGTGGTGAGGGTAGGCAACAACACATCCACCACGCTGACCCTCAACGCGGGGGCCCCTCAAGGGTGCGTGCTTAGTTCCCTCCTGTACTCCCTGTTCGCCCACATCGCCACGCACGGCTCCAAAACCATCATTAAGTTTGTCGATGACACAACAGTGGTAGGCCTCATCACCGATGATGACGAGACAGCCTATAGGGAGGAGGTCATAGACCTGGCAGTGTGGTGCCATGACAACAACCTCTCCCTAAATGTGAGCAAAACAAAGGAGCTGATTGTGGACTACAGGAAACAGAAGGGCAGGCACGCCCTCATTCACATCGACTGGGCTGTAGTGGAGCGGGTCGAGACCTTCAAGTTCTTCAGTGTCCACATCACTAAGGACCTATCGTGGTCTACGCACACCAACAGTCATGAAGAGGGCACGACAACACCTATTCCCCAAAAGATTTGGCATTGGACCTCAGATCCTCAAAAAGTAATACAGCTGCACCATCGAGAGCATCCTGACTGGTTTCATCACCGCCTGGTATGGCAACTGCTCGGCCTCCGGCCGCAAGGCGCTACAGAAGGTAGTGCGTACGGCCCAGTACGTCACTGGAGCTGAACCTCCTCCCATCCAGGCCACCCAAGTCATAGACTGTTCTCTCTGCTACAGCACGGCAAGCGGTACCGGAGCGCCAAGTTTGGTACCAAAAGGCTCCTTTTGGTACCAGCTTCTACCCCCAACAGCTTCTACCCCCAACCCATTAGACTGCTGAACAGTTAATCAAAATGGCTACCCTGACTATTTACATTGACACCCTTATTTTATTCTTATTATTGGCACTGACTCTCTTGCACAGGCTCGATGTACACTCACTGGACTCTAACCACACACTCACACATATAACCCTAACACTCCAACACACACAGACACCCTTTCACACGCTTTACATACTCTGCTGCTACTCTGTTTATTATTTATACTGATTGCCTAGTCACTTTACCCCTACCTATATGTACAGTACCAGTCAAAAGTTTAGACACACCTACTCATTCAAGGGTTTTTCTTTATTTTTACTATTTTCTACATTGTAGAATAATAGTGAAGACATCAAAACTATGAAATAACACATATGGAATCATGTAGTAACCTAAACAAAACAAAACAAAGTGTTAAACAAATCAAAATATAGTTTATTTATTTAGGTTCTTCAATCTAGCCACCCTGTTATTTGATTCCCAAAAAATGTTTTACCTCTGTATGGAACACTCTATGGGCCCTGGTCAAAAGTAGTGAACTATATAGGGTACCATTTCAGACACAGCCAGTGACGGAGACCATTTCCAAGATGAACTAGATGCACCAGGCAGTTTGTTTCCCTGATGGAACCCTAACAGCCTTGTAAAACACTGTATAACCAGGCCCTATAAAACACTGTAATATGGTTATATCAGGAAGAGAGCGAGAGAGAGAGCAAACACAGCTTGGATATGTCTGCAGCCTTTTTATAAGGTTATTTTGATAAAGATGATGAGACTTGAATAGGCTACTTACTCACAAGTTGGACTGCAATCCTCTTCTACCAATGGTGGAGCAGTGTTTTGGACACTGCAAAAACATATGAATAATAGTTATTTTAACTCATATAACCTCAGTTTCAAAATAGGATAAACATGCTTCAAATAGATAGATACAGTTGAAGTCAGAAGTTTATAAATATGAAATACACAATAAAGTAGGTAAGTAAGCATACTCTATACAGGAAATGTTTAAAAAGACAGTTCCAATACCATATTTACATGTGCAGGGATACTGGAGTGATGGAGGAAGATACAGTAGAAGTCGGAAGTTTACATACACTTAGGTTGGAGTCATGAAAACTCGTTTGAAAACCACTCCACAAATTTCTTGTTAACAAACTATAGTTTTGACAAGTCGGTTAGGACACAAGCAATTTTTCCAACAATTGTTTACAGACAGATTATTTCACTTAGAATTCATTGTATCACAATTCCAGTGGGTCAGAAGTTTACATACACTAAGTTGTCTGTGCCTTAAAACAGCTTGGAAAATTCCAGAAAATGATGTCATGGCTTTAGAAGCTTCTGATAGGCTAATTGACATAATTTGAGTCAATTGGAGGTGTATCTGTGGATGTATTTCAAGACCTACCTTCAAACTCAGTGCCTCTTTGCCTGACATCATGGGAAAATCAAAAGAAACCAGCAAGACCTCTGAAAAAAAAAATTGTAGGCCTCCACAAGTCTGTTTCATCCTTGGGAGCAACTTCCAAACGCCTGAAGGTACCACGTTCATCTGTACAAACAATAGTACGCAAGTATAAACACCATGGGACCACGCAGCCGTCATACCACTCAGGAAGAGACGTGTTCTGTCTCCTAGAGATGAACATACTTTGGTGCGAAAAGTGCAAATCAATCCCAGAACAACAGCAAAGGACCTTGTGAAGATGCTGGAGAAAACAGGTACAAAAGTATCTATATCCACAGTAAAACAAGTCCTATATCGACATAACCTGAAAGGCCACTCAGCAAGAACGAAGCCACTGCTCCAAAACCGCCATAAAAATGCCAGACTACGGTTTGCAACTGCACATGGGGACAAAGATCGTACTTTTTGAAGAAATGCCCTCTGGTCTGATGAAACGAAAATAGAACTGTTTGGCCATAATGACCATCAATATGTTTGGAGGAAAAAGGGGGATGCTTGCAAGCCGAAGAACACCATCCCAACCATGAAGCACGGGGGTGGCAGCATCATGTTGCAGGGGTGTTTTGTTGCAGGAGGGACTGGTGCACTTCACAAGAAATGGCACCATGAGGAAGGAAAATTATGTGGATATATTGAAGCAACATCTCAAGACATCAGTCAGGAAGTTAAATCTTGGTCACAAATGGGTCTTCCAAATGGACAATGACCCCAAGCATACTTCCAAAGTTGTGGCAAAATGGCTTAAGGACAAAGTCAAGGTATTGGAGTGGCCATGACAAAGCCCTGACTTCAATCCTATATACAATTTGTGGGCAGAACTGAAAAGGTGTGTGCGAGCAAGGAGGCCTACAAGGAGGCCTGACTCAGTTACATTTGCTCTGTCAGGAGGAATGGGACAAAATTCAGCTTGTGGAAGGCTACCCGAAACGTTTGACCCAAATTAAACAATTTAAAGGCAATGCTACCAAATACTAATTGAGTGTATGTAATCCTCTGACCCACTGCGAATGTAATGAAAGAAATAAAAGCTGAAATAAATAACTCTACTATTATTCTGACATTTCACATTCTTAAAATAAAGTGGTGATCCTAACTGACCTAAGACAGGGAATTTTTATTAGGAATTAATGTCTGGAATTGTGAAAAACTGAGTTAAAACGTATTTGGCTAAGATGTATGTAAACTTCCGACTTCAACTGTAGATAGAGATATAATATGAACTTTCTAAATGGTGAGGAGGGATAAGGCTGATAATGCTTCATAATCATAATAAACATAGCATAAACGCAATCGAATGAATTCCCATGAACATGGAAATGAGTTTACAAATTAGCCCTTGTAACGTCAAGTCAAACAAATATCAAACTGTCTGTGTGAAACATGTACACTTGAGTGTGCTTCTACCCTGCTACAGTAGCCTAACAAAGCAAAGTGAAACAAGTGCGAATGCAATTTTGCTGATTTCTTTTCCCACACAAATAAAAATAATCAAGAAAACTAAAGCAAAAAGTTTCTCCCCATCCTATGAAAGAATGTATTTCGGTCTATTCTAGACGTTCTGTTCTAAATAGGCTACTGCGGATAGCCCACAGTAATGTTTCGTCTATAACAGACTTACGTAACGTTGAACTTGGCAGCGTGGACAAAATTCAGACTTCCACCGCTTCGTTAATGTAACAGCGAGAAATGTATTTTCGCAAATTTCTACAATAGTGTTCAAAACTGCACGGGATATTCATTCGATACTTTGTATCCGTTTGAAGGAGGTTTAAAACGCAGTTATAACAATCTAACGTTACCTAACAACAAAGAGATATTGTGCACATGAAATAAATAAAAAAATCCACGACAAACAAATGACAATAGTAGAAGTGCTGTAAATCTCGGGATTGCACGCTAAAACTCGTAAATTATCCTCGTTGTAAAATAATACAATTATGAAAACGATTAAAAACAAAAACTTTTCAGATTTTTTTTTTTTATATATATAATGTGTAACAAAAATTAACTGTTAATCGACTTAGTCGAAGTTTCATAAACCTAGCCAAAAGTAATTGGTTAATTTACCTTTTTATTAGGTCCAATATCCGAGGTGATATAATGTGTGTCTGTAATTTGTGAATCGGACGTAGCTACGTTTTTTGAAGACTAAAAATCGTTGCGTCAGTCCGTTTAAATACTGATCAGTATCTGGGAGGGTACGGGAATGCGGAAGTTGCTGTTCCAGACGTAAGCGTGGATAGAAATAGACCGCAGGGCTAAATGGAAGAAGAAGAAGAAGAAGAAAAACAAATAAATCAGCATTGTTCGCTCCACCCCTAGCAACCAAAAAAAAAAAAAAACACACACAACATTCTGATGGGAGGAAACTTCCGGCTTCCTCTGTTGGATGACTCGTCACCAGTTACCATAGCCACCAAAGTCATAAACCAAGCCTATTTTTCTACAATTTCACTTCTTATTAAAATGTGATTTAAAAAAACAAACGTACATTTAACCCTAACCTTAACCATGGCCTATTTATTGCCTTAATTCCCTTATTTTACCTAATTTGCACTCACTGTATATAGACTTTTTTTTTTCTTTTTTTTTCTACTGCATCATTGATTGTATGTTTGTTTTATTCCATGTGTAACTCTGTGTTGTTGTATGTTGTCGAACTGCTTTGCTTTATCTTGGCCAGGTCGCAGTTGTAAATGAGAACTTGTTCTCAACTGGCCTACCTGGTTAAATAAAGGTGAAATAAAAAACTAATTAAAAAAACACACTGCTAACATTATGCCTAACACGAACATTAAATTAAGACCAAAAAAAGCGCATTTTTGTTTTCATGTTCATTTTTTTTTTTAACACCAAATGATGTCTATAAACACAAATGTATTACTTATTTATAAATTTGACATACATATGTATTAGCAAAGAAAGTGATTTTGGAAACATGATGGTCTATAATTAGTGCTTTGTTGTTGTTGTGGTTGTTGTTGTTGACACAGTTTCCATGTCTGTGTTTTCATATAGATTTCCATTCAGCATGTCGTGCTATGGTCACACCTGCTCTTATTTGGTGTTCTTGGATCCTAATTAAAGGGTTCAGGAATTCTATTGGTGCCCTCTTACGACTCCAGGGGATAGATTTCAACTGTTACTAATAAGATATTTAGGATGTAGATGTTTTGCAAACGATTGTTTTGACCCTCTAACCTTTGCTTTATTACTACAAGAGGCTACTTTAACTTAACCTTAGCTCACGTATACTTTATGATATATACATGTTACAGACTAGACCTGATATAGTGTATTCTAGTCTAATGTAAGACCCTAAAGGGCTGGCCATCTGCAAGGGAAATGTGCAAGGCAATTTAACAAGCAAATAAATAAATAAATTACTTGGTTGGTTGTGACAACGTTGGTTGTTTATTTGAAGAGCCACTCAGGAATATTCCTTGCAGTATTAGCGCCCTCTAGTGGGACAATGTATTTTTGTATTGTGACATGAGCTACTGGTCATTAGGTTATTAACCCTGTATATACCAACTCTGATCAATGATAATACTTTAAGTGGATGCTAAACAACTACAATGCCAATGCAATGTAACGTATAAAATATCAACAGATGAACTAAAAAATATAAAATATGTTTGTTTGGCATCGGTAACTGAAGTATTTATCCTTAATCACCTCTATCAAGAGCAGCTGTACTTCTACACAAGACAGGAATCTGTTTGGGTCTTGATTCATTAGATATTAGTAGGGCACTTGGAGTCAACGACAGTCCTGCATGATCAGGATGTCCTCAGCCGTGGGCCACTTGGAACAACTGTACTTCTATCTGGACTTCCACCACAAATGTCCCTTCCTCTGTTTATTTTTATAGATTCTAATTTGGTTTCACCATCCGTGATTTAATGTCCAGTTCCTGAGAGAGAGAGAGAGAGAGAGAGAGAGAGAGAGAGAGAGAGAGAGAGAGAGAGAGAGAGAGAGAGAGAGAGAGAGAGAGAGAGAGAGAGAGAGAGAGAGAGAGAGAGAGAGAGAGAGAGAGATATGGTGGTCAATACATTTAATTAAATGTATCATCCTAAGATTCCCCAATACAACAGCAGTAGTATTGTACCTGTATCCATGATTATATGTACTATTATTATTACTACTGAAATGAACAGGATTTCATTATCCTCATTGCATTGTACTGGATTTACTGAAACGCTGTACCCCTATACTGCTTTGGCAATATCTACAAATTGTATTTTATGCAAATAAAGCAATCTGAATTTGAAAGAGAGAGAGAGAGAGAGAGAGAGAGAGAGAGAAAGAGAAAGAGAAAGAGAGCGAGAGAGAGAGAGAGAGAGAGAAAGAGAATGAGAATGAGAACGAGAACGAGAAAGAGAGAGAGAGTCAATGCCCAGGTCTACTCACTCCCTATCTGACTGGCTCTAGTCTATTCCCTATCTGACTGGCTCTAGTCTACTCCCTATCTGACTGGCTCTAGTCTACTCCCTATCTGACTGGCTCTAGTCTATTCCCTATCTGACTGGCTCTAGTCTACTCCCTATCTGACTGGCTCTAGTCTACTCCCTATCTGACTGGCTCTAGTCTATTCCCTATCTGACTGGCTCTAGTCTACTCCCTATCTGACTGGCTCTAGTCTACTCCCTATCTGACTGGCTCTAGTCTACTCCCTATCTGACAGGCTCTAGTCTACTCCCTATCTGACTGGCTCTAGTCTACTTCCCTATCTGACTGGCTCTAGTCTACTTCCCTATCTGACTGGCTCTAGTCTATTCCCTATCTGACTGGCTCTAGTCTATTCCCTCTCTGACTGGCTCTAGTCTATTCCCTCTCTGACTGGCTCTAGTCTACTCCCTATCTGACTGGCTCTAGTCTACTCCCTATCTGACTGGCTCTAGTCTACTCCCTATCTGACTGGCTCTAGTCTATTCCCTATCTGACTGGCTCTAGTCTATTCCCTATCTGACTGGCTCTAGTCTATTCCCTATCTGACTGGCTCTAGTCTATTCCCTATCTGACTGGCTCTAGTCTACTCCCCATCTGACTGGCTCTAGTCTATTCCCTATCTGACTGGCTCTAGTCTATTCCCTATCTGACTGGCTCTAGTCTACTTCCTATCTGACTGGCTCTAGTCTATTCCCTATCTGACTGGCTCTAGTCTACTCCCTATCTGACTGGCTCTAGTCTACTCCCTATCTGACAGGCTCTAGTCTACTCCCTATCTGACTGGCTCTAGTCTACTTCCTATCTGACTGGCTCTAGTCTACTCCCTATCTGACAGGCTCTAGTCTATTCCCTATCTGGCTGGCTCTAGTCTATTCCCTATCTGACTGGCTCTAGTCTACTCCCTATCTGACAGGCTCTAGTCTACTCCCTATCTGACTGGCTCTAGTCTACTTCCTATCTGACTGGCTCTAGTCTATTCCCTATCTGACTGGCTCTAGTCTACTCCCTATCTGACTGGCTCTAGTCTATTCCCTATCTGACTGGCTCTAGTCTACTCCCTATCTGACAGGCTCTAGTCTACTCCCTATCTGACAGGCTCTAGTCTACTCCCTATCTGACAGGCTCTAGTCTACTCCCTATCTGACTGGCTCTAGTCTACTCCCTATCTGACTGGCTCTAGTCTACTCCCTATCTGACAGGCTCTAGTCTACTCCCTATCTGGCTGGCTCTAGTCTACTTCCCTATCTGCATCCCAAATGGCAGCCTATTCCCTATATAGTGCCCTGGGCTAAGGTTGAAAAGTAATGCATTCTATAGTGGATAGGGTGTCATTTTGTAGGTAACCAGAGAGTCAAGGCTCTGTATTCCCTCTGTGTCTGTCTGGGCAAAGGCTTTAAACAGATGAGGAGGGAGGCAGCCCAGCCAGAGATATCAATCAGTAGAGGAACACACATGGTCCGTGTGCCGAGTCAGCACTGTAGGGTCTCACTGGGGGAGAAGCCCCATAGTATAACACTATGCTGCCAAAAACAGTAAGCTTTCAAGAATGACATTTCTGTGAAAATATACCACTCTCTCTGGGCATGATGAAGTTCCAATATGCCAACCGTTAATTAATATACATTTGTTGAATCTAAATAGAGACAAATCAAAGTAACATGAAACGGTGTTAATTTATCAGACTTCCATTGGTTATATTACAGTGTAGAGAGATTCTCTCATCTCTTCCAAAAGCCAGAAAAAACGAATAGAACCATTTTCATTCAAGTAGAAATAAATCGGTCTAGGAATCAGAAATGAAAAATTACTGTTTAAAGATTGCATTTCCTTTGCCCACTTTAAAAGCATCTGCTCTTGATGTCTTTCTGCACTATGATCAAGGCTGTGGTGTGAGATTGCCTATGTCCCAAATGGCACCCTACTCCCTAAATAGTGCACTACTTTTGAACAGAGCCCTATGGGTCCCGGTCAAAAAATAGTGCATTAAATAGGGAATAAATAGGCTGGCATTTGGGATTCAGCCTCAGGTTGAAAATACCTCTATCTATGAGGTTGGCTGCTCTCGCCAGCATCTGCCCAAAAGGTGGATGATGGATGAGAATCTCAACCAGTGGTTCTATAGAAAGGCGTAAAGCCAAATTCATTTGCGTTTCGTTCTGTGTGGGTGGGAAAATAGATAGAACCAAGGTAGAAACTGTAAGTGAAATGGTGTTTAACTTCAGGAAATGTACCCTTATTATTAATTATTATTAATTGAAATGATGAAGCATTCGTTCACAAATGCTCTAAAAAACGAACGTTATTGCTCATAAATGTAATAGTACCAGGTTTATGTTCAAGTTATGTGCCTTACTGCCCAGCTCCTCAATGAACCCACGAGTCATGATATGATATGGTACTTCTGCATTAATGCATTCTGCATGCTGACATTGGTTGGCTGCAGCTGTATCTGTTTATGTCTCTGGGGAGTACCCCATATAACACAAACCTCCAGCACAGACACTTCTCTGACTCACTCTCTGTCTATTGTATCATCACACCAGCTGCAGCCACAACAGATGGACAGACCTCTTTATTTATGTCACTCTTCCATAATTCACTCCTTCCTTCCCTTTTCTTCCATTAAAATAAATCCCAGACAGTTGTCTGTCTGTCAGTCACATCAACACATCTGTCTGTCTGTCAGTCACATCAACACATCTGTAAGTCTGTCTGTCTGTCAGTCCCGTAAGCACATCTGTCTGTCTGTCTGTCTGTCACGTAAGCACATCTGTCTGTCTGTCTGTCAATCACGTCAACACATCTGTCTGTCTGTCAGTCACATCAACACATCTGTCTGTCTGTCAATCACGTCAACACATCTGTCTGTCTGTCTGTCTGTCGGTCTGTCTGTCTGTCTGTCACATAAGCACATCTGTCTGTCTGTCAGTCAGTCACATAAGCACATCTGTCTGTCTGTCAGTCAGTCACATAAGCACATCTGTCTGTCTGTCAGTCAGTCACATAAGCACATCTGTCTGTCTGTCTGTCTGTCTGTCTGTCTGTCACGTAAGCACATCTGTCTGTCTGTCTGTCAATCACATCAACACGTCTGTCTGTCTGTCTGTCTGTCTGTCTGTCTGTCTGTCTGTCTGTCTGTCTGTCTGTCTGTCTGTCTGTCTGTCTGTCTGTCAATCACATCAACACGTCTGTCTGTCTGTCTGTCTGTCTGTCTGTCTGTCTGTCTGTAAGGATGAGTTTTCTCAGACATTTTTATTTCAGTCTCTGGCTGCACTATTAACAGCGGTTCTATATTTGACCATTCTTAGCTGGGCGTGATGACAAACGTCAAACTCTAATAGCATATTATGGAACTGAGAATAAGTAGTGGATAACAGTAGGCCTAAAGTTAATAAAACATTCAAACCTGTCAAGGATTCAAGTGCACGTGCCCCTTTCGATTTCATCCATTTTAAGATAGAAAAATACAAGATATGAACATAATAAATGCAAAGATATATTGGAATTTGTCCATCCGTCCTCCCTCAAACATGTTTGGTGCATGCCGCTCCAGCTCAGCATCTATTCTTCAGGTTAGAAACCTCCATGAGGTACACGAGTCCTTCCACTCATTGCTCTAGCATATTCTATCTAGTTTCAGTTACCAAGCAAAAAGCTGAAAACAGATGGTAAACGTTTTTGCCACCCACCTGTGCCAATTCATCTCCTAATACAGTTGTCAAACTGATGTTGCTTTAATGGTGACCATAACAGATGTCATTCAAAGTTAAACTGGGGTCTGGAAACAGTTTTACATGTAGCTTACGACAACAAAGACGTTGCAGTACATTGCTTTGCCTATCCCTCTCCGCTTACTATCATCTGATTCCATTATACCGTCTCATTCCACACACGCACAAGGTTGTGCTTTTCACTTCTCCATGTTCTCAGAGCTGGGGCGTCACCCGTGTCTAGTGACGATGCCTTGTAAACTCAAATGACATTGATTTATACCTGTAAATATAGCACATGCTTAGGAATATCGTAATAGGAGACCAATCATGAGGAATGGGAAGGTGAAATCATACATTATTCCAGTATGATAGGACTATGTAATGGGAACACTATTCCAGTATGATAGGACTATGTAATGGGAACACTATTCCAGTATGATAGGACTGTGTAATGGGAACACTATTCCAGTATGATAGGACTGTGTAATGGGAACACTATTCCAGTATGATAGGACTGTATGTAATGGGAACACTATTCCAGTATGATAGGACTGTATGTAATGGGAACACTATTCCAGTATGATAGGACTGTATGTAATGGGAACACTATTCCAGTATGATAGGACTGTAAGTAATGGGAACACTATTCCAGTATGATAGGACTGTATGTAATGGGAACACTATTCCAGTATGATAGGACTGTGTAATGGGAACACTATTCCAGTATGATAGGACTGTATGTAATGGGAACACTATTCCAGTATGATAGGACTGTAAGTAATGGGAACACTATTCCAGTATGATAGGACTGTATGTAATGGGAACACTATTCCAGTATGATAGGACTGTGTAATGGGAACACTATTCCAGTATGATAGGACTGTATGTAATGGGAACACTATTCCAGTATGATAGGACTGTAAGTAATGGGAACACTATTCCAGTATGATAGGACTGTGTAATGGGAACACTATTCCAGTATGATAGGACTGTGTAATGGGAACACTATTCCAGTATGATAGGACTATGTAATGGGAACACTATTCCAGCATGATAGGACTGTAAGTAATGGGAACACTATTCCAGTATGATAGGACTGTATGTAACAAGAGTATGACACTATTGAGACACCTGTCTAGATTTCAAGGTGGAATTTAAGAGGGTGGCAGGTAGGCTAGCGGTTCGAGCGTTGGACCAGTAACCGAGAAGTTGTTAAATTGAAACCCCGAGCCGACAAGGTGGAAAATATATCCTTGCGCCCTTGAGCAAACCTCTTAAGGATCCGCCCCTTTTTTACAATTTTCGCCAAAAATGACATACCTGTAGCTCAGGACCTGAAGTAAGGACATGCATATTCTTGATACCATTTTAAAGGAAACACTTTGAAGTTTGTGGAAATGTTAAATTAATTTAGGAGAATATAACACATTAGTTCTGGTAAAAGATAATACAAAGAAAAAAACATGAGTTGTTTTTGTTTTTGGACCATCATCTTTGAAATGCAAGAGAAAGGCCATAATGTATTATTCCAGCCCAGTCAAAATTTTTATTTTGGCCACTAGATGGCAGCAGTGTATGTGCAAAGTTTTCGTCTGATCCAATGAACCATTGCATTTCTATTCAAAATGTTGTATCAAGACTGCCCAAATGTGGCTAATTGGATTATTAATACATTTTCAAGTTCATAACTGTGCACTCTCAAACAATAGCATGGTATTCTTTCACTGTAATAGCTACTGTAAATTGGACAGTACAGTTAGATTATGTCTATGTCCTGGGAAATGTTCTTGTTACTTACAACCTCATGCTAATCACATTAGCCTACGTTAGCTCAACCGTCCCGCAGTGGACCCACCTATCCTGTAGAGGTTTTAAACCCCCACAATAACAGCTCTCTGGGTGCCCAATGTGGCAGCCCCCCACATCTCTCCAATTCAGAGGGGTTGGGTTAAAAGCTGAAGTCAAGTTTTGATTGGACCTTGTCATACTCTTGTTACATACAGACGTATCATACTGGAATAGACGATAAAAAGTAATTGCTTTTTGAAACTTTAATTAGGTAATATTTCCACCCATCCCTTAACATCTATGATGTACAGTATCTGAAAATGTAGAATACTGAATAGGATATAGAATACAGAATAGGATATTGAATAGTGAATTTTAAATAGAACACTGAATAGGATATAGAATACTGAATAGTATATAGAATGCTGAGTATGATATAGAATACTGAATAGTATTTCAAATACTGAATAGCATGTAGAATACTGAATAGGATATAGAAAACTGAATTTTATATAGAATAGGATATAGAATGCTGAGTAGGATATAGAATACTGAGTAGATACAGAATAGTATATAAAATACTGAATAGGTGTCACGTCCTGACCATGGTAAGCTGTTATTTTCTATGGTAGAGTAGGTCAGGGTGTGACTGGGGGGGGGGGGGGTTGTTCTATGTTTTCTATTTCTATGTTGTTAGGTTCTAGTTTTTGTATTTCTATGTTGGTTTGTTTGAGATGATCTCCAATTAGAGGCAGCTGGTCCTCGTTGTCTCTAATTGGAGATCATACTTAAGTAGGGGTTTTCCACCTGGGTTTGTGGGAGATTAATTTTGAGTCAGTGTATGTTTCACCTCTGCGTCACGGTTTGTTGTTTTGTCATTTCACTTTGTGTATTGCATAGTTTCACAAACTAAATAAAATGTGGAACGACACACACGCTGCACTTTGGTCTTCTCCTTTCGACAACCGTGACAGAATCTCCCACCACAAAAGGACCAAGCAGAGTGCCCAGGAGGAGCAGGGATCCTGGGCCTGGGAGAGGAAGGAATGGAGGACGTCCTGGACCTGGGAGGAAGTAATGGCAGGGGACAAGACCCTGCCATGGAAGCAGGTGGAGACAGCGAGGGAGGAACGGCAATGTTACGAAAAACTAGAACCTAACATAGAATAAACCCCCCTGTCCTACTCTACCATAGAAAGTAACAGCTTACCATGGTCAGGACATGACAATAGGATGTAGAATACTGAATAGGATATAGAATCCTGAATAGTATATAGAATACTGAGTAGGATGTAGAATACTGAGTAGGTGTAACGGCTGTCGTTGGGTAGAGAGAACCAAGGCGCAGCGGGTTGCGTGCTCATCATATTAATTGATTAAATAAATGTGAACACGGGAAAAACAATAACCAAAAGAACGACAGTTTAACAGGCTATACTTACCACAGCAGTGCTAAAGACAACTACCCACAATTAACAACCCCAAACACATACCTATATATAGGACTCTCAATCAGAGGAAAATAGAAACACCTGCCTCCAATTGAGAGTCCACACCCAAACCTAAACATAGAAAAACTAAACTAGACAGAACGTAGAAAATACAACCTAGAACACAAAACCCAGAACATACACCAAAACCCCGTAATACATAAATAAAACACCCCTCTGCAATACACATAACCCCCGAACCACATAAAACAAATACCCTCTGCCACGTCCTGACCAAACTACAATATAAATAATACCTAAACTGGTCAGGATGTGACAATAGGATGTAGAATACTGAATAGTATATACAATACTGAATAGTATGTAGAATACTGAACATGATATAGAATCCTGAATAGTATGGCTTTTTCTGACTGACTGTTCACCATTCTTTCACCTGTCCTAAAATACCCTTACATTACATCCATCCAAGTGCAACAGTTTCATGACCCGCCAAATATAAACACATTTGACTGGCTGTGGTGGTGTAAAATGCCCCATGCATACCTTCCTACCAAGGGTTCCATATAATACTAATTTAATATAGACATTTATGCCCAGTAAAAAAAAGAGGTCACTGCTTCATGACAGTTTAATGTGGGATATATCCAGGGCTGTGTCCAGGGGGCGGACTTAGTGATTCAGAGGCCCCAGGCAGAGGACAATCTGAGGCCCAGTCCAAAACCTGTCAGTGGCCCCCCTTCCCAACCTGTGGAAACTTTTCCACTAAGCCTCACTCCTCACTCCACTCTTATAACGGAAGGCTGTGGGTTTGGGTGTGGTAGTTGCCCCGGTAACTGTCTGTGGGGTATTTGTACAGTAGAGGTAGGTTGACCATGTAGGTGGGCTACTAGCTAGAGTATAATTCACCTGTAGTAGCCCAGTAGTAGGACGACTTACGTTAAGAAAATATTAGTGGTAGAACAGAATCCCTTTCACAGCTCCTTCTACTGCTCTTATTTGAAGCTAAATGAATCAGAAAATGCACAGACACACAAACACACACACACACACACACACACACACACATACCACATACACACTATGTTATGGCATACAGCCAACCTCATGCACATGAGGGAGATGTTAGTGACTGGAATGGGCATCAGAGACTGTGAATAAAGATGAAGTATTTTCACTCTATTGCATAATTGCTCAGCTCAGCAGAATTTCATGCCCAGATGACAGTCTTCTGGCACGAATAGCATTTAGCTCTGAGCTATAAATACGGATGCTTTTTTCTAACTATATAACATAGGCCCAACACATGAAGACACTTCCTTCAATATGGCTTCACTATCTTGTGGCCTTGACAGTGTCAGTCAGTCAATGATGATGAGCTTACAGTTATGCAGAACTAAACATAATGTATAACATGTAATGTAATTTATTACGGTTGAAGAAGAAGAAGTGATATATATTAGACAGAAATGTGCATTCATTTTTATTTAGGAAGAAACTTATGTTAAATTGTCTGACACTTGTCTCTGTATTAGGTTGCACGGCAAGAAGAGACAATTCACGAACAGAATAGGCTAGAATAGAATAGAACAGAATAGAATAGAAAATGCAATTCTATTTTTTGCATGGGTAGGAGCAGGCAGACAAGCTAATAATAAAACTAAAGTCAGCATAAACGCGTACAGCCACGGGCAATGTAAAATGAATTCCACAGAACTCTATTATGCTGGAATTCCTGTGAAGGACTGTTTGTTTCCTGATAACAACGGTTCTCCCTCGCTCTGCCTGCCCTGCTTTGTCTTCTTTTTTTTCCGGGAAAATCTTCCAGAGAGAAACCCGACACTGCCAAAACATCTCCATGGACACAAAACGTCTGAACTTTCCAAATATGGACATGGAAGTGCAACGCAATCGCGGTGCAGCGTAAACACGTAGTGATGTAAAAATAGTGCAACCGTACACTCAGTGCTGTGTGTTTATCTGAAATGGCCTTGACAGTGATATATTGGCAAGAGATTAACGATAATGAATAATTAACATGATCTCGTTTAAAAATAAATAAAACACATGTTATCCTTGATGAATTTATATAGTTCCAATATTACAATTATTTATGGAAAGAGTATTTGACATAGCTGTAGGCTTTCATATAAGAAGTAGCTTATATGACCTATTCTGGCAGAAATATCATTATAGGCCTATACAGACTTGAACAATAGCCTATATATGAGAATGCAATGTATTCCATTAAAACAGACAACAATTAAGATTTGTCAACAGTATATTTTTATTTGTCTGTGTTCTATTTTTTTTTTTTTTGTTTGCATTTGACCAACAGTTAGTCAAAACTTTGAATGTAAAAAAAATAAGCTATGTCATAAAATACATCTTAATAAAATACATGGCACTGTGTTTTCAGCGAAAACCTGAAAGAAATCTCACCTTACAGTAAAATAATGTCCACATTACTTAAACTGTAATTTCACCTGTTCAGACACAATCTGGTAACGGCATCCACACAAACCACAGTCTAGTTTCACATTTATATTTAAGGATGAAACACAAAAATGTAGCACCATTTTGAATCAAATGGTATGATTTTTTTCATGCATTTAATTTTGATACAACGCCAACAATATACACATGTATCTCTCTCAAGAGCAGTGGTGTAAAGTACTTAAGTAAAAATACTTTAAAGTACCACTTAAATACTTTTTTTTGGAGGTATCTGTACTTTACTTTACTATTTGTCTTTTTGACTACTTTTACTTCACTACATTCCTAAAAAAATAGTGAGTTTACTCCATACATTTCCCCTGACACCCAAAAGTACTAGTTACATATTTAATGCTTAGCAGGACAGGACATCCCTGGTCATCTCAACTGCCTATGATCTGGCTGACTCACTAAACAGAGAACATCCCTGGCCATCTCAACTGCCTCTGATCTGGCTGACTCACTAAACAGAGAACATCCCTGGCCATCTCAACTGCCTCTGATCTGGCTGACTCACTAAACAGAGAACATCCCTGGCCATCTCAACTGCCTCTGATCTGGTGGACTCACTAAACAGAGAACATCCCTGACCATCTCAACTGCCTCTGATCTGGTGGACTCACTAAACAGAGAACATCCCTGGTCATCTCAACTGCCTCTGATCTGGTGGACTCACTAAACAGAGGACATCCCTGGTCATCTCAACTGCCTCTGATCTGGTGGACTCACTAAACAGAGAACATCCCTGGTCATCCCTACTGCCTCTGATCTGGAGGACTCACTAAACAGAGGACATCCCTGGTCATCTCAACTGCCTCTGATCTGGTGGACTCACTAAACAGAGAACATCCCTGGCCATCTCAACTGCCTCTGATCTGGTGGACTCACTAAACAGAGGACATCCCTGGCCATCTCAACTGCCTCTGATCTGGCTGACTCACTAAACAGAGAACATCCCTGGCCATCTCAACTGCCTCTGATCTGGTGGACTCACTAAACAGAGGACATCCCTGGTCATCTCAACTGCCTCTGATCTGGTGGACTCACTAAACAGAGGACATCCCTGGCCAGCTCAACTGCCTCTGATCTGGCTGACTCACTAAACAGAGAACATCCCTGGCCATCTCAACTGCCTCTGATCTGGCTGACTCACTAAACAGAGAACATCCCTGGCCATCTCAACTGCCTCTGATCTGGTGGACTCACTAAACAGAGGACATCCCTGGTCATCTCAACTGCCTCTGATCTGGTGGACTCACTAAACAGAGGACATCCCTGGCCATCTCAACTGCCTCTGATCTGACTGACTCACTAAACAGAGGACATCCCTGGTCATCTCAACTGCCTCTGAGCTGGTGGACTCACTAAACAGAGGACATCCCTGGTCATCTCAACTGCCTCTGATCTGGTGGACTCACTAAACAGAGGACATCCCTGGCCATCTCAACTGCCTCTGATCTGGCTGACTCACTAAACACAAATGCTTCGTTTGTAAATGATGCCTGAGTGTTGGAGTGTGCCCCTGGCTATCCGTAAATTTAAAAAACAACAAGAAAATGGTGCCGTCTGGTTTGCTTAATATAAGTAATTATTTATAGTTTTACTTTTGATACTTAAGCATATTTTAGCAATTACATTTACTTTTGATACTTAAGTATATTTAAAACCTAACACTTTTAGATTTTTACTCAAGTACTATTTTACAGGGTGACTTTCACTTTTACTTGAGTCATTTTCTAATAAGGTATCTTTACTTTTACTTAAGTATGACAATTGGGTACTTTTTCCACCACTGCTCATGAGAGTGAACAGCCCTCACAGGTGCACCAATATATCTGGAAGAAGTTAACACTGTTACAGTCACAGTAATCATTTAATTTGGTGCTAAAGGTTAAAGGTTAACAAAACATCAGGGGATAGATAGATAAATAGACCATAGCTTATTGATTCAATATCAACCTCATGGGCCAGTTTCCCGGACACAGATCTAGTCCTAGTCCTGGATTAGGAAAGCACTTTCAATGGAGAATCATTATTGAACATGCTATTATTATTACTTTTTAATAAGACTAGGCTTAATCTGTGTGTGGGGAACTGGCCCTATTTCTTCAACCAGTTCATAACAGATTCACAAGGCCAACAGAGTGGGAGAATTGAGATTACCGTTAATCAAATCAGATCTACCGCCAACAACTCCTTTGAGACCCTCGGAGCTCTCACAACACCCCTTCTCCTCAGCCACATGATCTATCTCGGAGTAATTGAACGAAAACACAGAGCGGTAATAACTGCTACATGTAGGACTGTCACTGGAAGACATCATCGTGGGGGTGCAGAGGGGCTCCAGATCATTGGCCACAGACTTGTACAGGGTCTCCCAGTCTGAGAGACAGAAGGGGCCCCCGAGGAGGTCGATGTCGGGAACGGACGGGGCCGTCTCAGGGGCCACAGCCATGTTGAGTTCCAGGCTGGGGACCAGGTCCTGTAGGTCACCCTGGTCGAAGTCTAGGTCCTCCATGGGTTCTTCCTCAGCACTGGAGCACAGTAAGATGTTGGAGTTACCCAAGATGGCCGAGGCAGAGATGGAGATGCTTGGGATGGGGACGGTGTCCATTTCTTGGAACAAGGGGCCCTTGGACACAGTCACTACTGTCGCATTGCCTTCTGGGAGTTGGAGTTTGTCTGCATTCTCCAAGATGGAGAGCAGCTGGGCAGAATCTGGGGTGTCTTGTAGAATGCCTTCAATGTCATTGTCGATCTCATTTTCGACATCGTCCTCAGCGACGGCTAGTTTGCAGGCTGGTTGGTGGGTGGATAGGATCTGTTCCAGTCTCTCTTTCTCTTTCAGGAGATGGGTGATCTCTGTCTGCAAGGCCTCTTTGTCCCCCTCAAGCTGGTCAGTTTCCTATAAGGGGAGAACCACACATCAATCTATTAACACATTTATGAAATGACAATTACAAGAAGATACCTGGTCTAGTACGAAGTATGGAGAGCCTCAATCACTTTGGGTAAAATCCATTCTGCTAAGCATCTTCATAAGGACATAACAGTAGTTTTTTCAGATGAAAACAAGGTGCACTTACGGCTTGCAGGGTGTCGGTGAGCTCCCTCCGTCTGTTGCGACACTTGGCTGCAGCGACTTTATTCCTCTCTCTCCTGATATTTCTCCTCTCGTCCTCTTCTGATGAAGGCTAGATCAGTCTCAACAAATGAGAACCCTGTCAATGCATATCCTGACCTGCATGAGGAATCTTGCCATCTCATCACTTGGCTAATTCAACATTTGGCAAAGGGTAGCCCTAAAAAAGCCTACACATCCTTCAATGCAGTGTGAGAAAATATGCCATTGTTACAGAATGTAGACTCTCCTTGGCTAGGATACAATGTAATGCGTAGTAACAGGCTCTACACTAGACCCAATCAATCACTGAGACGTGCGTAAAATGCTACAACATTGGCACAGTCTATCTGGTCAGTCACGTGCACGCACGCACATCAGACATTCAAGACAATTTTTTTAAAAGATGTATCAAAATTCTCCTTGATATTTAACAAGGCTTGCCTGTTTTTTCCCTTTCTTGCTGCCTTCCACTCTGGAAGACGACTGGGTTGCACCATGCGCTCTGCTAAGCTTTGCACGTCCACTGGAGGAGGAGGAGGAGGAGGAAGAGGAGGAGGAGGAGGAGGAGGAGGAGGAGGAGGAGGAGGAGGAGGAGGAGGATGAGGAGGAGGTGACTGATGCTGATGTGATGACGGTGGTCTGTTGGAACATCC
The DNA here is from genome assembly GCF_901001165.1 of Salmo trutta. Taxonomy (NCBI): domain Eukaryota; kingdom Metazoa; phylum Chordata; class Actinopteri; order Salmoniformes; family Salmonidae; genus Salmo; species Salmo trutta. Next base: position 4,527,403 of record NC_042957.1, on the reverse strand, counting down.
AGTGCAGATCCAGGGAGGTTGAGATTGCAGTCACCGTTGGAACAAAGGGAGGCTGCCATGGAGAGTCTGTTTCTCCGCAGACATCCTGCAAAAACAATACAAGGAATGTTGAATTTATTGAATCGAATCAATTGAATCCAATGACGTGCAAGGTTGACCTTTCCAAAAGGGGTGTGATGTGCATCAATGATTTGGTTATTGGCGTGAAATTTATAGCACTATTTATGGTGTATCTACAAATATAATTCTGTACTAATTTACAACATCTAGAATGTTTTTTTATTAGCATTTTAAATAGTTTCTGACATCACACATAATTACTCAACGACAGTCCATCTCATGATGCCAAAAATAGCTACACCAATCATCATCATCATCACCACCATCATCATCTATTGGCATGATGGCATCAGTCAAGTCTTAAATTATAACATGGTCAACATGGACCTTCTATACCACGCTAGGAATGTCAGGAATTTGATAGGTGATCAGTCAACAGTCTGACCGTGCCATGCAGGCTTAGACTGTACGGTACCTACCCAATAAAGGCATTTTCAACATGCCATAAACATCTGAATAGGTAATAGGTAATGGGTAATGGGTAATGGGTATTTGGTAATAGGTAATAGGTAATAGGTAATAGGTAATAGGTAATGGGTAATAGGTAATAGGTAATAATGGTGCTGACAATGCTACATTTCACAGGAGCGGTTCACGATCTAGTTGGCTAGAATCACCGTGTCTTATTAGTTAGTCCTAATATGCAATTATTATTATTTTTTTGTTAATAAATGATTAATTTTGCCACAAACTCAATGCAACACAAACATAATGAATATTTTCAAAATTTCCAAAGACAATTCCATTCAAATGTTTTTGTTTCTAATAAGATCCCCCCCCAAAAAAAATTACCCGCGACATGTTGCTGTCCATTGACGATTTGTTCGTGTGTGAATCTGGAGATGGCTGGCTACACCGGGGGAAATCTCCGGTAGGCGATGCTGCACCGGTGCTGCTCGTGCTGCTGCTGCTGCTGCTGCTGATAGACGAGCTCGAGGAATCATCGAAGTCTAGGCTCGAGTCCGGATACATGATGATGCCTTATCAACAACAAAATGTATTAATAATAAAGCTTTACAAAATAAATCACTATCGCTATTAAATGATCGTATCCTATAATCTACTGTCCTACTGTTGTCACCTCTGTGCATTACTTTCACCGCTTTCAAGTGAATGGTAGTAGCTGCAGATAGTGGAGAGCGCCTCCTTTTATTGTGAGCTTGAATTTTATTAATGAAATATGTGTGGAGAGACGGTACCATTCCACAAAGACGGTAGGGAGGTTATAGACCTAGAATAAACAGGCTTGTTTTAGCAACGGAGCTGCAATATTACCCACACACATTTTAAACTGAGATGATAGCAGTCTCAATGTAATTCAGATTCAATTGTACCACTCAAATATGACCACATTGTTTGTATGTTGAGGCCATCTTCAAGAAATTGATGCCTACATTGTAACCACCGCCGTGTGAATGAACTACGTCACATCATAGGCTATATCCTGTGCAGCAGTTTGCATTACACACGTTATAACCTGTTCCCTTTGTAAAAACCTCGTTTCATAATACACACATGGCCACGTTTTAGAAAATGCACAGAACATATACTGTATGTACCACGCTATATATAACCGATACTGAAATAACTTTGAAAATAATTTACCAATCTTGTATTTCCTATAGACTACAGCAGTGTTTCTCAAACCTCTCCTCAGGGACCCCCAGCCGTTCCAAACCTCTCCTCAGGGGCCCCCAGCCGTTCCAAACCTTTCCTCAGGGACCCCCAGCCGTTCTAAACCTCTCCTCAGGGACCCCCAGCCGTTCTAAACCTCTCCTCAGGGACCCCCAGCCGTTCTAAACCTCTCCTCAGGGGCCCCCAGCCGTTCTAAACCTCTCCTCAGGGACCCCCAACCGTTCTAAACCTCTCCTCAGGAACCCCCAGCCGTTCCAAACCTCTCCTCAGGGACCCCCAGCCGTTCCAAACCTCTCCTCAGGGACCCCCAGCCGTTCCAAACCTCTCCTCAGGGACCCCCAGCCGTTCCAAGCCTCTCCTCAGGGACCCCCAGCCGTTCCAAACCTCTCCTCAGGGACCCCCAGCCGTTCCAAACCTCTCCTCAGGGACCCCCAGCCGTTCCAAACCTCTCCTCAGGGACCCCCAGCCGTTCCAAACCTCTCCTCAGAGACCTCCAGCCGTTCCAAACCTCTCCTCAGGGACCCCCAGCCGTTCCAAACCTCTCCTCAGGGACCTCCAGCCATTCCAAACCTCTCCTCAGGGACCCCCAGCCATTTCATGTTTGTGATCTATTCCAGAACAAGCACACCGGATTCAATTAGTCAACTAATCAGCAAGCCCTAGATAAGAGGAATCTGGTGAGCTAGTTCAGGTGTAAAACAAAATTGTGAAACATCTGGGGGTCCCTGAAGAGTGGTTTGAGAACCACTGGCTACAGCACTGACCTACAATGTCCTCCAAAACACAGCAATCCTCTGTTGACTTCTGTATCCACACAACCTAGTATTATAATATTTGATAACCTGTGTTCTTTGTTATAATCATTCAATAACATCAGTATTATTGTGGATGTATCTGAATAGAATAGCAGATGTTTTCTGCATCCACTCAGGTAATTATGTTTTTTTTAACAGCAAATAAATAAAGTGTTTTTCATGTTATAACATACATTGAAAAGGGCTTGGTTGAGGTTTTGTACCTTTACACACCTGCTACAGAGACTCCTCTCTAGTCGTGAGATTTTAGCTGTGATAATTATTAATGCATGGCCCACAACTTGAACTATAGCTTCAGCAACAGACATTACGCTGCAGACAGATAACCAATCAGAGAGGACACCATTAGGACCATATGTGGAGTTTCCGGTTCACACGTTGCGTCATACTTGAGTGATGGGCTAAAATTCGACCATTCAAACACTGTAGCATAGCCTAGAGAGAAACAATAAAATTATGCCTTGAAATGAACCCGTGTCCGTCATTCACTCTATAAATAGAGTCGTCATAACGTTGTATAACATATTCATATAATAATGATTAAATCTTATTCTTGCAATTTCGTAACATCTGCTGTAGACTATTATTATCAAGGAGTTGGAGGCAGCGTGTCCTGGACTTACGTCCCAAATGGCACCCTAGGATAGTAGTGCAGCACTAGGGAATAGGGAGACATTTGGAACGTATTTCTTTTTCATTCTCTTGCAACATTAAATGGTCTTTTTCTAAACAAGTACTTCAATAAATATTACGGACAGCTATTTTTTTTTTCTCTTTCGGATGACCTCACAACTCCTCTCAAGTAGTGGCCCGGGGCGATAGAACCATGGAACGATGGAACGTGAGAATAGAATAAAGAGACAGACAGACAGACAGGGACAGACAAGGGGCCTCCCTGTGAATGAGGGTCTGCCTTGCGCTTCCCGGCAACCACGCCCCCTGTATGTTTACTGGTAGTTCATTAGGGTGGTATGCGCTCTCTTTCATTCTGCTACCAGATCGTTGGTCGGTTTAGGGGCTGAGATATGAGCTTCAGACAATTATAGACCCCATGCCCTAAGTTCAGGTCAAATAAATGTTTTCACTGGGGTCACTCCAGCGTGAATGTGGGAAATGCTTTGGAACTTTGGAACGCTATTTTTAGATCTAGAGCTTATTAGGGATCAATAGATGACATCACTGGGATTTTGGGAAACAGAGTGACAGATCACAACGTTAAGCCGACCCGTTGATGGGAGAGAAGTCTGAATAGGCAACTTTTTGTGCACTGTTGAAAAGAAGCAACACTTCAAAAGGACTTATTTTTCCGATTATTTTAAGTTGCATTTATGGGAAGGCTAATTCTGATATAGGGTAAATAACACTTGAATACTCGCAACCAATGCATAAACATTTAATTTTCCCATTATAGCCTATAACTCAAGCATTTGATCTCAAGCATTTGATCCTGTGTCCTACAATGAGTTTGCTCTGATGTGTATAACAATTTCATAAAGCTGTCTTGAGTGACTATAAAGTAGGCTCCGCTTGTGTAAAATCTTGACAACATACATTGTATTTAGACCTATACAATGACTGGCAATACAGCCTAAATAAACTACAATTGACTGTAAATTCATAACATCTGAAATCCGCTCAAAAATAAAACTTTGCATATAATACAAGTCCTGTAGTTCGATGTTGTGTAGGCCTACAGTGAACTGTCTTGCCAACCACTCTGGCTACCTAAATAAACAATTGCCTTCTTTTCCATTTGCTCCGCTCTGAAAGGACCCGCTATGCAGAGCCGGCGCGTCACTGACGCGAAATGGGGTGGAGCGTTACCCGGGGCAACGCAGACTTTGTTCAACAAAACATGCGCCTGTGAAACTCCGCCAAGCACCAAGTTTATAGTCCCGCCGAGAGGACTCTTAAAGGGAAACCTTTTGTAGACTACTGATCTATTACTGTGACGTTTTCCATATTTAAACATTGTTTATTAAAAGCAAAAAATAGAAGCAAAACAATAGTTTGTTTTGTATATTATGCCTAATGAATAATAGTTTGAGATGTTCTTTAGCTACATTCATGCTTATCCAGGATTTATAATCATAATCCCCCCAAAACATAATGAAGTCCATATTAAAAGGCCCAGCTGTCTACATTGTTACATTTATTTACTTCTTCTGTGTGTTTTTTATTTACTTCTTCTGTGTGTTTTGAGCTGATGATAGACATCGTCTCACCACATGCAGTCCTACTACAATTATCAGTAGTTCTAAAGAACAGGGATCCCGACGGGCTACTGTATATAAAGCATTCCTAGAGAACACCTTTGTTATGACCATCTAAGCGAGGTAAGACTACTGTAGACTACACAACAATAGAAAAGTACTTCCTGGTCGACTTGTTGCTTCACTGGCTGCCATCCCCTCGCATCACCTCACCTGGAACAGACAGGTTAAAAAAAATGGCCTCGGGCCAAAATACATGTTGTTGACTTCAGTTTCAGCAGCTGTATGGTATTATTATTGCTCTCTGTTTATGAGTTGTGCAATAGTTCAAGGATGGTCGTATTTCTATAGACTTATTCTATATGCATACACGTAATTGATCAGTTTTTCAGGTATTAGTAACACCTGTACATTGTTGAATCAGTTTACACTCGTGAGGAACTTTAGGAGGATTGTAATATACCAGAACTCTTTGCAATTCATGTGTTCCAGTGTCGCTAGTTAGCAAACGGCGCTACTAGTTATCAATAGAGCTGGTCGTATGAATTTGTTTCATTTCAGATGCTTCTGTATGGAATTACTTCATCGTCTATAACCTTCCCATCTTCAGTAGTTCTGCGTTTCCCAGCAGGCTCCGCCCATTTAACAGGATGCACCATATAAGGTAAATGACGTGGACGGGATCTCCTTCTGGAACGTTCCAATTTCTTGGGAATGGGGAACGTTGAAGTTCTAACTTTTTTTTATTATCTTATGCCAATAAAACACACAATAAAAGCACTTTTAAGCACACGATTAATTTATTTGATAGGTTCAAAATGTGTTACAAGTCTCATCGTTTGTGTTTAGTATGTTCATAAACCCGTTGTTATGTTGCGCTCCTCCCCCATTTAAGGAAGGTACGTCCCATATCACGTCACTATTATTTCCTCGGTGGGCAAACCTATAAAAACCCTGCGAACTGTCAGAGTCGGTAGTCAAACTTTCCGCAGCAGAAGAGAGAGATACTGCAACAAACGAAAGAGTCATCAGCTGAACCTGCCCCCAAAAAAAAAGGATCACTTGACTTTGACAGCTTTAGCCGAAGCTTACTTTCGTTTCACTTGATTTGGAATTTTATCCGAGTTTCTTCGTGATCTCCTGAAACGATGATGTACTCCGCTTTCAACACCGACTGTGACTCTTCTTCTCGCTGTAGTACAGCTTCTCCATCCTGCGACAAGCTGGTTTACTTCAACTCTCCTGAGGGATCTTACTCCAGCATGGGTTCACCCCAATCTCAGGTATATTGATCAATCAATGTGGCATATTGCCTTTACAATTTCATTTAAATAACTGTTTTATAAGTGTTTTTAACCACGCAGTAATGGTGGATTATAAACCATGCTATTCCAGCGATACCGTATGCAGCTAAACCTTTTTATTAATGTCGTATCTTAAACTTTTTAACATGTTATAACAGTGCATGAATGTGCATAGTAGATGTTGAATAATATATAAAGCTAGACGCTTCTAAAGTATCACTGTTCTGCAACAGAGTATTGACTACACACGCCTGTAGTTCATTCATTTAAACAAGCAGCGAGGAAACTCCAGAGAAGTTAAGCGTCATAGCCTACATCACTAGGGATATTTATAAACACTATGGCTTTTAATAGACCGACCAACCAACTGGCTTCATTCATATGCATGAGTGAAATGATGCTGGTGCATTGCTTCAGCAGCAGCAGCATCACTCACCCTCCTTAGTAGCTGACCCTCTGTCTATATACATTCTACTGTACTGACTGATTTACCCTCCTTCTGCAACAGGACTTCACAGACCCGAATTCAGTGTCCAGTGGTCCGTCCTTCATCCCTACTGTTACAGCCATCTCTGCCAGCCCAGACCTGCAGTGGTTGGTCCAGCCGCTATCCTCTGTGGCACCTTCTCACAGAGCCCATCCCTACAGCGCCAGCCCCCCAACCTACACTAGAGCCATGAGGAACAAGGGCCACAGCTCTGGGCGCAGAGGCAAAATGGAACAGGTAATTCACCTAACTGATCTTAAAGCTGGTCTATGGGACTATAGTGTTGCAACAATTTATGTACACAGCTTTCGTTTTGAATATGGAAAACCCTGCATGTAGGGTTTAATGATGACATTTGCATTAAATTGGAGAACTGCAGGGACTTAATTTTCTTGTTGTTTTTTTTTCTTCTATAGCTTTCGCCTGAAGAGGAGGAGAAGAAGCGAGTCCGTAGAGAGAGGAACAAGCAGGCAGCAGCTAAATGCCGCAACAGGCGAAAGGAACTCACCGACACTCTGCAGGGTGAAACCGACGAGCTGGAGGAAGAGAAGTCCGCTCTCCAGAACGACATCGCCAACCTGCTTAAAGAGAAGGAGAAGTTAGAGTTTATCTTGGCAGCCCACCAGCCCATCTGCAAGATCCGCTCTGATATGGACACGACTTTCCCTTCCATCTCGCCCTCCCACGGGGTCTCCATCCAGCTGTCCCCGCCTCAGCAGCGCATGGTATCCTGCTCCGCCGCTCCCCTCACTTCGATCCAGTCCACCTCCACCCTCTCAGCCTCTGCCTCCATATTCTCCAGCAGTCCCTTCCTGTCCACTGCCTCCATCTCCGTCTCCGACGTCAAGATGGCCGACCTGGACACAGCCTGCCTGGAGTCCCTGTCTCTCCTCGCCAAGGCTGAGATGGAGACGGCCCGGTCGGTGCCCGAGGTCGATCTGACCAGCTCCCTGTACACCCAGGACTGGGAGCCTCTCTACAGTACAGCCAATAATGACTTTGAGCCCCTGTGCACCCCTGTGGTCACCTGCACCCCATCCTGCACTACCTATAAGTCTTCATTTGTCTTTACCTACCCAGAGGCTGAGGCTTTCCCTACCTGTGGTGTAGCCCACCGGAGAGGCAGCACCAGCAATGACCAGTCCTCTGATTCCCTCAGCTCCCCTACCCTCCTAGCTCTGTGAGGAGAACTTCAAGTTGAGTCCCAAATGGCTCCCTATATAGTGCACTGCTTAGGGCTCTGGTCAAAAGCAGTGCACTTGGGGACCCCCCCCCCCCCCCCCCCCTCTTCCACACAACACGACTTCCTCTAGAGCACATTTGGCACTTCATGTACAGTGTTAGATGTGCAGAATGATCGCAGGGCTATGGACTTGGACACACAACCAGGAAGCAATGTATTTGATTTGTTTACCAAGTTGTCTCGACTATAATAGGTTATTACTTGCCTCTTTCAACTATGTAGCAAGTTAAAGCATGTTTAACTTATAACACATAATAGTTTGGGCTTACAAACCGTATATTAATTTTATGGCACTAGATAACAAAGTTGTTGACTTGTTCTTCAGCGCAATATAGTTATCTTGACCGGTTTGTTTTCTGGTTGATGGAATGTGAACTTGTTTGTGATATATATAAAAAAAAACATGATGAGCTTCTCTAACCATGGTCTGAGTGGTCTATATCCTAGTATGAGAGTTTTCTGTGAAAACGTTAGTATTTAATTTATGAAATGTAAATGTATTTTTTTTATTTTTTACTTAATTTAAATGAACTACAAAGCAAACAACCTTTGCAAACCTTGTAACAAATAAAATGTATATGAAATAATTTAAAAATCTCTTTGCTTCTTCCCACTTTGTCTAAATAAACACACAATCGGCACTGAAATATTTTATATAGAATATCAAATAACAGTTATATAGGGGCATTTACACAATTGTCTAAAATTGGACCATAAAAAGATGGTAATTACTTTATAGTCCTTTTTAACATCAGCCGATGTCACAAAGTGCTTATACAGAAACCCAGGCAAGCAATGCAGATGTAGAAGCACGGTGGTTAGGGGAAGAAGAAAAAAACATCCCTAGGAAGAAACCTAGAGAGGAACCAGGCTCTGAGGGATTGGCCAGTCTTCTCCTCTCCAGGATCTCCATGCGTTGTCTATTTAATGTTCCATCGCTCTGTTGCCAAGGTCGACTCGACGTCAGAGCGCTCTGACGTCGGTGCGTGCTTATCCGTTGTGTTTTTTTTTTCTTCACCGGGCAACGGAACGCTACGCGGTGATCTCCACTTCCGTGCCCAAATATAGATGTTGCTACCTCTAAAGGCTGATAATATTTCTGGAACATACTCGGCATAAACCGCTTTGGCAATCAATTGCTTTCCACTTTATAACCCGTTTACATGAGCAACTGTATGTCAATCAGAAGATTGATATATATTCTTTTGCATCACAAGGTGCTCTCTCTCGCTGTCGGGGATGCATGCAACAGCGTACCTCATTTGGAGCTAATTAGGGTTTAGCTAAATGTCTGACATTGTACTAACTAGATGCAATCTTATGTTATTATGAGGGACTAGCTTATCACTATTCGATCCCTCTGGACTGCTCGCGCAACTGAAGGCTACTGAAACAGCTGGAGAGTTCAGTCTGGGAAATGTTCGATAAGATTGCAACAATATATAGGCTAAAGCTTTTGCATGAAACAATCCTGAAATTAAAAATGGCAGGATTTTTGTCATGTCATTGCCAGCAACATTACCAGTGTATCATGCTTTAGTCTGTGCACCTGCAGAATGTTGAGGTCTGTATCTGACACTCTAAAAAAGCGATTTATGTCATGTGTTGAATAGATTATTCACTTGTATTTTGTTGTGAAGAAAATTTCTCTATGGGAGGAAATATTCAAATTGATTATTTTGCCATCTTTACCCCCATATGGAAAAGGTATTGTAAAATATATATGTCTAACTTTTGAACTAAAGAAGAAAGATGCTCAATAAAATGGCAAGGCATGGGGCTGTTGATATGGGCTATATTTGAAAGCAGAAACCTTTAGACTCGGTCTACTGTTCTGGGCAATAATGGTCATAGTAGGGCCACAGACGGCTTTAACAGGGAACAAGAGTGGTGGTGTGGTGAGAAGACTTGCGTTTTTAAGAGCAAAACGATGTTGTATTAAATTATTCATATACCCCCACCATCGTACTCTACTTTGATGCTAAACTTGGCTTTTTTTAAGTAACAGACCACACAGTCTGGTCACACTGTAGAGAATGAGTTTTCATTCATAGGGGAAAATAGTAACTTGTTGGAAAGACATATCAGGAGGAGTTGTGGTGGTCTGGAAGAGAAAAGGGTTCAAGCTCAGGGAGATCTGTAATGGTCTTAACTGACAGGTGGGATCAGATTGTCTTTAGAGATCTGTATCATGATCATGACAGGGTTAATTATGCTATACTTGACCACTATGCCTAACCCTATTTATCTCACATCTATGTCACTACAGCATATCATATTCAATTTACAGTATAACTCACATGCTATAAGAGACAGGCAAGATATGGATGTTTACAAGTATCACTCACATGCTATAAGAGACAGGCCCAAGATATGGATGTTTACAAGTATCACTCACATGCTATAAGAGACAGGCCCAAGATATGGATGTTTACAAGTATCACTCACATGCTATAAGAGACAGGCAAGATATGGATGTTTACAAGTATCACTCACATGCTATAAGAGACAGGCAAGATATGGATGTTTACAAGTATCACTCACATGCTATAAGAGACAGGCCCAAGATATGGATGTTTACAAGTATCACTCACATGCTATAAGAGACAGGCCCAAGATATGGATGTTTACAAGTATCACTCACATGCTATAAGAGACAGGCCCAAGATATGGATGTTTACAAGTATCACTCACATGCTATAAGAGACAGGCAAGATATGGATGTTTACAAGTATCACTCACATGCTATAAGAGATAGGCCCAAGATATGAATGTTCGCTCCTTATCATATACTCTCATCCACCCCCTTCCCACCCCACCCCAATACCAGTTAAAATAAAAGTTAAATAAATAAATAAAAACCAGTCATTTATCAAACCCATTCACTCATTTCCTATGTCCTCATATTTCCCTTGTATAGACTAAATGGAGGCAGTTTAATCCATGACTGTACTCAGGAAAGGCTTAGTGCGTGATCTAGTGAATGAGAGGAGGGCGGGTCGTGTTAAGGAAGTCAGCAATCACGCACTGAAAGACACAATGAATTTCCGCTCTCACTCTGACTGACTGGTCTATCATAGACACGCCCTTTTTATGCAATAGTTTTGAAAGTATCACAGCTGTTACACATTGGTTCTTAATTGCGTCTCCTGATCTTTAACTTCCTTAATGTGAATTCTTCCTAGAATGTGTTTCAAAACCCCCAGAGGAGTTAAGGGTTAAAACTGCACCAATATTGATGTTTTTTTTGTTTTTTTACCCTGTTGCTGTAATCAAAAATCTTTGTTCAAATCTCTTGCTGGAACTCATGTTCACAATCACAAGCATCTTGTTTTGACGTATGTGAGAGAGAGAGAGAGAGACTAGTCCTACTGACGCTATCCTCTTCATGTCGTAAGCATTCAGCGCCCACACTCAACACCTTTAAGATCTGACAAAATACCTGCCCCCCCCCGACAAAAGTAGATATCTCTTTAGAGCTTTTTAGAGCATTTTTCTCTCAGCAGCGAGTGATGCTCCAATGTTTTTCTCAGCTCAAACAGTGTGTTAGTAATAACTGTCACTATTAATATGCCTTGCCAGCTCCAGGGAGAAGGAGCGGAGGCAGGAATAGCAGGTGCTCGTCGCTTCTTTTAACATCAGCATCAACGGCAGTAAAATTAGAACTCTGTGACGCCAACCTGCGTCGATGCTGCAACCCAGGGGAGGAAGCAGGCAGCAGTGTATGTCTGAGAATAAAGAACAGAGGGAGGGAGGGAACAAAGGAAAAGAAGGAGGGAGAGAGAGAGATGTAGAGAGAGGGAAAGAGGGAGAGAGAGGGATGTAGAGAGAGAGAGAGAGAAATGTAGAGAGAGGGAAAGAGGGAGAGAGAGAGATGTAGAGAGAGGGAAAGAGGGAGAGAGAGAGATGTAGAGAGAGGGAAAGAGGGAGAGAGAGGGATGTAAGAGAGATAGAGAGAGAGATGTAGAGAGAGGGAAAGAGGGAGAGAGAGGGATGTAGAGAGAGAGAGAGAGATGTAGAGAGAGGGAAAGAGGGAGAGAGAGGGATGTAGAGAGAGAGAGAGAGAGATGTAGAGAGACGGAAAGAGGGAGAGAGAGAGATGTAGAGAGAGGGAAAGAGGGAGAGAGAGGGATGTAAGAGAGATAGAGAGAGAGATGTAGAGAGAGGGAAAGAGGGAGAGAGAGGGATGTAGAGAGAGAGAGAGATGTAGAGATATATGTAGAGGGGGAGAGGTAGAGAGAGAGAGGAAGAGGTAGAGAGAGAGAGAGAGAGAGAGGGAAAGAAAGAGAGAGAGAGAGAGAGAGGGAAAGAAAGAGAGAGAGAGGAAGAGGTAGAGAGAGAGCAGAAGGATGGAGAGGGAGAGAGAGAGAGAGAGAGAGAGAGAGAATGAGCGGCTAGATGTAATTCTGAGTGCAGTGATGATGGAGAGGGGGAGAGCTGAGTTCGTCTCCTGCCATCTCCATTTTATTGGTAGACCCATCCTCATCCTTTGACACCTCTTAACTCCCAGGAGTCAGGAAATTGAATTCTTTAGAAATCCAAGAAAAAATTATTTACATCTCTTCTGTCTCTTTATTTTATGACTCAATCACAAAATGATACAGTTTGCTTATTATATCAAATAGACAGACACACTGAGAAAAATCTCTACAGGCCACAGTTGGTAATGTCTCATATATAAATGTATAATGACACAAATGTGAATGACCTATTTCTCATACACACTGTCAAGGGAGATGATGTCTGCGTCATATTTGATACCTGTGATGACATTTATATATAGGCCTATACAAAATAAAACTTTCCATGCTGTCACTAAGCAATGACCACGCATGACCAGTCCGATATCTGGTGTTGAAATACATTCTAGGTAAATATAGTATCCACAGCACCTCGAGTAATCTCAGTTAACTAACATATTTGCTTTAATTTGATCAGATGCACGATACCAATTATGCTACGTAGTCTGTCAATGAGAGATGACGTCATGAGTGACATATACAGTATCAATGACTGGAGTCTATAATAGTTGTTTGTACAAGAGCTCCAGCAATAAAGCTCATTGACTCAGACAAGGGAGGGCAATATATCTGGAGGGTGTGGAGACATGATTGCGTCATCCCGCCATCTATTCCTTGTGGAAGAGGAACACATACACTGAGTGTCCAAAACATTAGGAACACCTTTCTAATATTGGAGTTGCACCGCCCCCCTTTTGTCCTCAGAATAACCTCAATTTGTCGGGGCATGGACTCTACAAGGTGTCGAAAAGCGTTCCACAGGGATACTGGTCCATGTTGACTCCAATGCTTCCCACAGTAGTGTCCAATTGGCTGGATGTCCTTTGGGTGATGGACCATTCTTCATACACACGGGAAACTGTTGAGCGTGAAACTGCAACATTGCAGTTCTTGACACTCAAACTGCGGGTGGTGAAGACGGCCCAGTACACCACTGGGACCATGGGCCTCCAGCGGGTGGGGAAGACGGCCCAGTACACCACTGGGACCGTGACCCTCCAGAGGGTGGGGAAGACAGCCCAGTACACCACTGGGACCGTGGCCCTCCAGCTGGTGGTGAAGACGGCCCAGTACATCACTGGGACCATGGGCGTCCAGCGGGTGGGGAAGACGGCCCAGTACACCACTGGGACCGTGACCCTCCGGCGGGTGGTGAAGACGGCCCAGTACACCACTGGGACCGTGGCCCTCCAGCGGGTGGTGAAGACGGCCCAGTACACCACTGGGACCGTGACCCTCCAGCGGGTGGTGAAGACGGCCCAGTACACCACTGGGACCGTGACCCTCCGGCGGGTGGTGAAGACGGCCCAGTACACCACTGGGACCGTGACCCTCCGGCGGGTGGTGAAGACGGCCCAGTACACCACTGGGACCATGGCCCTCCAGCGGGTGGGGAAGACGGCCCAGTACACCACCCACTGGGACCGTGGCCCTCCAGCGGGTGGTGAAGACGGCCCAGTACACCACTGGGACCGTGGCCCTCCAGCAGGTGGGGAAGACGGCCCAGTACACCACTGGCAACGTGTTCCCAACCATCCAGAACATCTACTCGAAACGGTGCCTGAGGAAGGAACATAGCATCATCAAGGACCCCACACCCTCCAGCTGTTCACTCCTTTACTGTCAGTCAGACGGCATCGGAGCATGAGGTCTGACACCAACAGGCTCAGAGACAGTTTCTATCTACAAGTCATCAGACTGCTGAACACTTGAACTGGACTGACCACCTGCTCTGATTCTCTGCACCTTAGCACACAATCACTCATTCATGCTACACACACTAACTATCATGTTTCGATGAGACCCAGATGCAGACGGTGTAGAAGTAACAAGAGGTTATTACAACAACAGGGGCAGGCAAACGACAGGTCAGGGCAGGCAGCGGTCAATAATCCAGAGTAGTGTGTAAAGGGTCCAGAACGGTAGGCAGTCTCAGGGTCAGGACAGGAAGAATGGTCAAAACTGGGAAGGACTGGAAACCAGGTGCAGGAAAACAGGCAGGAGCAGGGAAACAAAGACTGGTAGGTTTTAACAAACAAAAACGAACTGGCAACAGACAAACAGAGAGCGCAGGTATAAATACACAGGAGATAATAGGGAAGATGGGCGACACCTGGAGGGGGGGTGGAGACAATCACAAAGACAGGTGAAACAGATCAGGGCGTGACACACACATCACAACTGCTGCTACCAGAATCTTATTTAACTGAACAATTTATTCATGACAACTTGTTCTCAACTGGCCTACCTTGTTAAATAAAGGTGAAAGGATTCTACTACCAAGGATTCTATTACCAAGGATTCTACTACCAAGGATTCTACTACCAAGGATTCTTACTGCCAAGGATTCTTACTGCCAACGATTCTTACTACCAAGGATTCTTACTACCAAGGATTCTTACTACCAAGGATTCTTATTACCAAGGATTCTACTACCAAGGATTCTTACTGCCAAGGATTCTTACTACCAAGGATTCTTACTACCATGGATTCTTACCCCTTCATCAATACATGTGTAAATATTGGACTATAAATTGTGCCCTTCCTGTATTATACTGATTGCTAAAATGTTTATTCTATTTTACTGTGTCATTTACTTTTTGTTCCTATTCTTATCTTTATTATTTCTTATTGTTGTTGCATTGTCGAGAAAGAACCTGCAAGTAAGCATTTAGTTGGACGATGTATACCATCCGTATGCCGTACATACGACTAATAACACTTGAAACTTGTGAGAGATGTCATAATCCTCAACATCTGGCTTGGATTATGACATTGGCCATGGAACCAGTAATTAGAGTTGTCATAACATGTCATAACAGGTCATAACAGGTAATACCAGATCCTAACAGGTCATAACAGGTCGTAACAGGTCGTAGCATGTCATAACAGGTCGTAACAGGTCATAACAGGTCGTAACAGGTCATAACAGGTCGTAACAGGTCGTAGCATGTCATAA
Organism: Salmo trutta; assembly: GCF_901001165.1. Taxonomy (NCBI): domain Eukaryota; kingdom Metazoa; phylum Chordata; class Actinopteri; order Salmoniformes; family Salmonidae; genus Salmo; species Salmo trutta. The sequence goes on along the minus strand of NC_042957.1, from coordinate 4,512,107 downwards.
CAGGTCGTTACAGGTTATAACAGGTCATAAAAGGTCATAACAGGTCGTAACCGGTCATAACAGGTCGTAACAGGTTGTAACAGGTCATAAAAGGTCATAACAGGTCGTAACAGGTTGTAACAGGTCATAACAGGTCTATTACCCTTATCATCACTCCCAGATGAAGACCAGGTCCATATACTATTTCTATAGATTTATCTATGGCTCTATAGAGGCAGGTCAGTAGCTTTATCTATGGTTCTATAGAGGCAGGTCAGTAGGTTTATCTATGGCTCTATAGAGGCAGGTCAGTAGGTTTATCTATGGCTCTATAGAGGCAGGTCAGTAGCTTTATCTATGGCTCTATAGAGGCAGGTCAGTAGGTTTATCTATGGCTCTATAGAGGCAGGACAGTAGCTTTATCTATGGCTCTATAGAGGCAGGTCAGTAGGTTTATCTATGGCTCTATAGAGGCAGGTCAGTAGCTTTATCTATGGCTCTATAGAGGCAGGTCAGTAGGTTTATCTATGGCTCTATAGAGGCAGGTCAGTAGGTTTATCTATGGCTCTATAGAGGCAGGTCAGTAGCTTTTTCTATGGCTCTATAGAGGCAGGTCAGTAGCTTTTTCTATGGCTCTATAGAGGCAGGTCAGTAGGTTTATCTATGGCTCTATAGAGGCAGGTCAGTAGCTTTATCTATGGCTCTATAGAGGCAGGTCAGTAGCTTTATCTATGGCTCTATAGAGGCAGGTCAGTAGCTTTTTCTATGGCTCTATAGAGGCAGGTCAGTAGGTTGATCTATGGCTCTATAGAGGCAGGTCAGTAGCTTTATCTATGGCTCTATAGAGGCAGGTCAGTAGCTTTTTCTATGGCTCTATAGAGGCAGGTCAGTAGGTTGATCTATGGCTCTATAGAGGCAGGTCAGTAGATTGATCTATGGCTCTATAGAGGCAGGTCAGTAGCTTTATCTATGGCTCTATAGAGGCAGGTCAGTAGGTTTATCTATGACTCAGGTAGAAATGGCAGATCAGTTTCATGTACAGAGCATTTTGCCAGCAGAATAAAATAAAATAAAATGTTTATTGTCACATGCTTAGTAAACAACAGGCGTAGACTAACAGTGAAATGCTTCTTTACAGGCCCTTCCCAAAAATGCAGAATACAATAAAACAATTGAAATAATAATAATAGGAAAAAAAATTGTTACACGAGGAATAAATACACAATGAGCAATGATAGCTTGGCTATATACACCGTACATGTAGTACCAGTACTGAACCGATGATAACTTGGCTATATACATGGGTTACCAGTACTGAACCGATGATAACTTGGCTATATACATGGGTTACCAGTACTGAACCGATGATAACTTGGCTATATACATGGGTTACCAGTACTGAACCGATGATAACTTGGCTATATACATGGGTTACCAGTACTGAACCCGATGATAACTTGGCTATATACATGGGTTACCAGTACTGAGCCGATGATAACTTGGCTATATACATGGGTTACCAGTACTGAACCGATGATAACTTGGCTATATACATGGGTTACCAGTACTGAACCGATGATAACTTGGCTATATACATGGGTTACCAGTACTGAACCGATGATAACTTGGCTATATACATGGGTTACCAGTACTGAGCCGATGTGCAGGGGTACGAGGTTATTGAGATAGATATGTACATATAGGTAGGGGGTAAAGTGACTAGGCAACAGGATAGATAATAGACAGTAGAAGCAGCGTATGTGATGAATGTGGAAGTGTGTGTGTGGTGACGGTGTGCCAACAGTGAGTGTGTGTGTGTGTATGTGTTGGAGTGTCAGTGTAAGTATGTGTGAGTGTGTGGGTAGTCCAGTGTGTGTTTATAGAGTCAAAAAAGAGTCAATGCAGGTAGCCCGGGTAGCAATTTGGTTAACTATTTAGCAGCCTTGTTTAGCAGTCTTATGGCTTGGGGGTAGAAGCTGTTCGTGAGCCTTTTTTTGAAGGGTCGGGCTCAATTCCATTTCAATTTCAGTCAATTCAGGAAGTACACTGAAATTCCAATTTTCTTCAATGATTTTCAATTAGGAAATGTTGGGAATTTGTAATTTGGTTTTCTTTCCGAATTGTCTGGAATTGAAATGGAATTGGCCCCAATCCAGATCTATTGTGGTAATAGATTGGATCCCAGTCAGTGAGACTAACCTAGATAAATAGTGGTTAAATAACACCAAACATGCGGTTAATGGCCCTTCAGAAAACTGTCATGGAGACTGACATTCAGAGGGGTTGTTTGACGTACTAAACGGGAGTAGTGCACTGAATAGAGCATAAGGTGCCATTTGAGGATATGCCTGAGTGCAGTGATGCGTTCTCTCGAGGGGATCCGGAAGGGAAGGTTTCCCTGGAACCGAATAAACTCCCATCAAACCTAATTGGTTAATCCCTGAGCTGCTGCTGACGAGAAAATAATAGTTTTTGGGGATCTTCAGGAATACCCCAGTAACTGTGAATGTGATATGGCCTGTTATATAATGCTGTTGGGGATTAAACACTTACTGTACTGTCTGGTTAGATCATTGTGTAATCTATCTGTCTATAGATCCATCCATCCGTCCAGCCACGGTCGTCACTAGAAATCCCAGCCACAAAGTCACAAAACCCAATTTCTACAAGTTATCTTTTTAAAATATGATTTAAACTGAACCCTGACATGAACCCTACCCTTAACCACATGTATAACCTCATGCCTAACTCCATCCTTGAATACATGTAACCAATTTTGACTTTGTGGCTGTGGTAACTAGTGGAAACATCCATCCGTTTGGTCTCTCGTTGACCTCCGTTACGGTTGCGGCGCTATTTAGCCCAAACTGCAGTAGTATTACTAGCGGTTGCGCATGTTTGTTTCGGCTAGTAGCCATGGCTCGGTTCGCTACTCTGTTGCTTTTACCGGTTCTCATTGAATCGGTATTATCAATTTCTTTCTTTTTACCGGTAAATTCAAGAAAATGTTTACGGGAAGAGATTCACAAAGACGTGCTCGTCACGGGGGAGTATGAAGTCAGCGACCAGTCTAACACAAAAACCAACCTGAAGGTGAGTTTGATGCTGACGACTAAGCTAAGCTAAGCTAACTAGCTACTAACTGTTAACAGTGAAGGTCCAAACGCAGTTTGGTCATATCATTTTCTGACGAGAAGTGACTTAAAACAATACGTGGAAATGCAACCGTATTCATATAAATTGCTATCCATAACAGCTGGCTAGCTAAATGTCTTGTTGACAGCTGCAGTTATCTTGTTAGCTAACGTTAGCCTGGTAGCTAACGTTAGCCTGGTAGCTAACGTTAGCCTGGTAGCTAACGTTAGCCTGGTTGGGCCTGTGACAGACAGGTTCCTGGTTGTTTTAAATGGGTTTTGATTGAAATAGCAGAATTTTACTTTTCTTTTTTTTAATCAAACGAAGTGTGTATAATATTACATACGTAGAGGTATTTAAACGCAACTATTTTATTTCAATGTTTAGTATCTGTTGAGTTGGTGAACGTTCAGGATGTTACACGTCAGTCTTAACTCCCCCCATCCACTCTGTGATACGTGTAGCTAGCTAGTTAGCTAGCGATGTTAGCATGCTGTAAAATTTTGCTCATGAGGATGTCAATAAAGTGGATGCAGGGTTAAAATAAGACTTGACAACTCCATACAAATCATAATCATACAAGTCTATAATTTTGCCTACAACATGGACAAAGTTAGCTGATGTTATGTGAGAGAGTTTATAATTACACTCCATTGGGTAAACGTTGCCCGTTGCAACACTTGTGCACCAGCTGTCAATACACGTGTTGTATTTTCTGCCTTTTTATGTTGTTGTACCATCACCTGTGTTTTAACGTTAGATCACAGACTCGTCGGGACACATCCTATACTCAAAGGAAGGTGCAACGAAAGGGAAGTTTGCCTTCACGACAGAGGATTATGACATGTTTGAAGTGTGCTTTGAGAGCAAATCGCCCATGGGTAAGTCAAAGTGAATAGTATTTATTTTGTGGTACTTAAAGTGATGGTAATCCTTAACCTAGATGTTTGCAAGGAGCAGGCATTGTTCAATCTAATTGATAGCCTAACTGCATTACACCAGCTATAGCTGGCCAGCACATGCACCATTTGAGTCAGGGTTCTGAGAACATTACTCTGTTTAAACAGTTAATGGAGGCCAGTCAGTCTGCAACCAATAAGTGAATGAAGAGGCAGGGGATAAGTTAGGACGGGATAGGTTTATAGCTGGGTCACATTCAGTACCCAAACTCTGTTAAATGTATCAGATAGAAATGTGAACATTGTTTGTTCTACGTAGCATATTTCTATCTGAATGAAACAAAACATTGTGTCCTGCCGAACGCGGTCCATGTGACTGGAAGGAGTCCTTCCAACATGTGTTATTGCTTGCTGTTATCGAATGAGCTCAGTAAAGCCATCCATGCCTTGTAAATAATGTTTGTTCTGTCACCCAGGAACTGGGAGGATCCCCGACCAGCTCCTTAATCTGGACATGAAGCACGGAGTGGAGGCCAAGAACTACGAAGAGGTGAGTCGCTGGTACTGCTGCTGGTACTGCTGCTGGTACTGCTGCTGGTACTGCTGCAAAGTGAAACTGAAATGCATGTACACTCTTGCACCATTAAGGGATTGCTTCTTTGCTTTGCAGGCTCACCAGTGTCTAGGAAATGTTAAATGATAGTTGAAATTGTTTAAAGAAGCCCCTCTACACACTGGGCTGGAATAGTATGACTTGTTAATTTGGTGCCAACATTTTGGTAGGGATTTAGGAAGCATTTCATCAGATTTTGAGGGACAAAATGTTTAATGTAAGGTGCCGACCAAAAAAATAAAATAAACTAAATAATTTGGGGGATGGCAGAACGTTTCCTTTCAAAAATATTTATGCGAGTTAAGTACGTCGGATAAAAATGTCACGACGGGCCTGATGGAAACAGCAAATTTCACTGTAAACATTCCAAATGTTGACAAAACAATATATATGCTAGACAAGGTTGGATTTTTTGTTGTTGTGTGTCTGTAAAATTAATTCTGAGTGAAATGGTGGCGGAAACGTCTTTATGCGCAAATATTGATATAATAACGAAATATTGAAGTAAACTTGGAGTCATGCGGATGACATGGTGTGTGGTCCTCCCACTACGACTCGTTTATTAGACTACAGATTAAATAAATGATGATGAATTTCACAAGGTGGTGAAAGTGCACGGTGAGATGATCGAGGGTCTTTTTTTGGTGATAATCGATGGCTGGCTGCCATTTTGACAAATAAAAATTATATGGCTCTTTTGTCCATAATAATAATCTCATGTATTGTAGGTAGTTTATCCGCACTGTATCAGTGAAGCTGTTGGCTAGAGCGCACATGCCAAGACCAGAGTGGGCACATTCGCTATATAACGCAGTAGAGTTAAATTAGATGGAAATCCATTTAACTTGTTTTTTTAAATAAAAAAAAGAATTGAATCACTAAGTTATTTTTATGTGCACTACGTCATCACGCACAGCTTTTCATCTTCAAAAAAGTCAGTTTAATGGAAACAACATGGTTGAAAAATGCTCATATTGTTTTTAATGTAGATTTTTAGAATATTTGCATGAAAAATCTGTTGTCATTTGGATGTAAACCTAGCTAATGTAAAGTAAATGGATATAAAGTATGTCAAAAAAAGTTAATGCAGATATACAATATATTTATAAGATCATCTTCTTTGAGAACGAACAACCACCAAAATAAAAACTAGACAATCTAAAAAATGTAACAGAAAAACAAATGTAATGGCATGGGGCTGATTGTTATGGTGATTGCGTCACTGGGCTAGTATTAGAACATGGTGTGTTGGCCCTTCAGAAAGTATTCAAACCTATTGACTTATTCCACATTTTGTTGTTAGTCGGAATTCAAAATGGATTAAATAAAAAAATAAAAAAATCTCATCCATCTACACACAATACCCCAAAATGTACATACAGAAATAAGTATTCATACCCCTGAGTTAATACATGTTAGAATGACCTTTGGTAGCGATTACAGCTGGGAGTCTCTTTCTGGGTACTTATCTAAGAGCTTTGCACACCTGGATTGTACAATATTTGCACATTTTTATTAAAAATTATTCCAACTCTGTCAAGTTGGTTTTTGATCATTGCTAGACAGCCATTTTTCAAGTCTTGCAGTAGATTTTCCAAGTAGATTTAAGTCAAAACTGTAACTCGGCCACCAGTGCTTAAAATGAACATCTGCCAAATGTGGGTAGTTTTTGCCGGCCTAAGATGTCTGTTTCACCAGCCATGTTGGTGGGAAGTCAGGGCTCCACTGTGCGAGCATTTCACTCGCATTTGTGAATAAAAATAAATAAATAGTGTTGCAAGATCACATTTATAGTAACATAAATGCTGCGGTAGCTGTTTTCAATGTATTTCCGCTGTTTTGTTTCACAGCTGGTATGTCAATCGCCCAAAGTCAAAGAACTAGGAATCCTATATAGCCTATTCCACCTCGTGCTGCAACACTGCCTGGCTGGGGGCTGTGCACACCTGAAGAGTTGAGTGAAAGATTGATTTTTAGAAGCGCTGCGCACAGGCATAAAAATAGGTTTAATTTACTTGAAACGAAAGTGAGACTTTGTCCTTGTGTTTCTTGGCAATTTATATTATTTTGTTCACACGCTAGGTTGTTTTTCTACATTTGAGTTTCAACTGCTAGAGAAGAGAAGACAGCGTTTCTACTAGTCAGACTCAATCTCACAGGTACAAACATGACTGGAGTCAAGTTACCACCGTAACCTTAAAGGGGCAGGTGAACATTTTGGGGGGTTAAAAGACCCAGGTCACAAAAGATGAAATTAAACAATATACCACATGGCTTCTTACTAGTAATACATTTATTGTTTTAAGAAACATTACAAAGCATATTCATCTGTTTTTGTGTGTTTTGTTGGTGTAATTTTAGTGGGCAAAAAATATTTGGGCTGGTAAAAAAATCGGAGTGGCGGATAGATTTAAAAAAAATTAAAAAATCTACTTCTCACAGTGGCTGGTGGACCAAAAAAAGACAACATTTGATGCCCTGTCGGCCACTCAGGAACATTCACTGTCTTCTTGGTTAGCCACTCCAGTGTAGATTTGGCTTTGTGTTTTAGTTCATTGTCCTGCTGAAAGGTGAATTCATCTCCCAGTGACTGGTGGAAAGCAGACTGAAGCAAGTTTTCCTCTAGGATATTTCCTGTGCTTAGCTCTATTCCGTTCTTTAAAAAAAAAAAAACTCCCTAGTCCTTAACGATGACAAGCATACCCATGAAATGATGCAGCCACCACCATGTTTGAAAATATGGATTTGCCTCAAACACAACACTTTGTATTTAAGTCATAAAGGTAATTTCTTTGCCACATTGTTTGCAGTATTATTTTAGTGCCTTATTGCATGTTTTGGAATATTTGTATTCTGTACAGGCTTCCTTCTTCTCACTCTGCCATTTTAGGTTAGTATTGTGGAGTCACTACAATGTTGTTGATCCATCCTCAGTTTTCTCCTATCACAGCCATTAAACTCTGTAACTGTTTTAAAGTCACCATTGACCTCATGGTGAAATCCCTGAGCGGTTTCCTTCCTCTCCGGCAACTGAGTTAGGAAGGACGCCTGTATCTTTGTAGTGACTGGGTGTATTGATGCACCATACAAAGTGTAATTAATAAATTCACCATGCTCAAAGGGATATTCAATGTATGCTTTCTTTTTACCCATCTACCAATAGGTGCCCTTCTTTGCGAGGCATTGAAAAACCTCCCTGGTCTTTTGTGGTTGGATCTGTGTTTGAAAAAATAAAATAAAAAACATTATACTTTGACATTAATGGGTATGGTGTGTTGGCCAGTGACACAATTCATTTTAAATTCAGGCTGTAACACAACAAAATGTGGAACAAGTAAAGTGGTGTGAATACTTTCTGAAGGCACTAGAGTAAACACTGCACACACTGTTCTGCTGACTTGTATTGTGAATTGATAATCCACTCTACCCACACCCCACACATACTGATTTGAGCCTGAAGCTCATGCGTGGGTTGGAGGACCAGCTACTGGTGTCTGTGTTAATGTGGGCATGCCTATGTGGGTGAACACTGTACAGTACATGCGTACTTAGCTACGTCAACGTGTGGTGTTAGAGTAGAGTCTAGTTGGCAAGGAAACCAGGAAGTGCAAGTTGGCTAGAATCCCTGTCTTGTCTGTAACCAACGCTACTTTGACGTCTGTCTGGTCCGTCTGGTCACCTGGTCTGTCTGGTCAGCTTGATTTCACTTGGTCTTTTTTTTTTCTTCTTACGCCTCGACCAGACCGACAACGTCATTGCGTTTTGGTAAACCAAAAGTACATCATTTCCAATGGAATACGGCATCGTTACAAAGTTATTTAATTGGTTGAGAAATGTGATTTTTCCAGTTTTTCTGACATGTGTGTGTGTGTGTGTGTGTATGTGTATATATATATATATATATATTTGAAATTGCCCTAGCCAAAATACAGATTATTTTTTTTTTTCAATATTGTCCTGATCTAATTTCTTTATAATCTCAGCAAAAAAAAGAAACGCCCCTTTTTTCAGGACCCTGTCTTTCAAAGATAATTCGTAAAAATCCAAATAACTTCACAGATCTTAATTGTAAAGGGTTTGAACACTGTTTCCCATGCTTGTTCAATGAACCATAAACAATTAATGAACATGCACCTGTGGAATGATCGTTAAGACACTAGCAGCTTACAGATGGTAGGTAATTAAGGTCACAGTTATGAAAACTTAGGACACTGAAGAGGCCTTTCTACTGACTCTGAAAAACACCAAAAGAAAGATACCTTGGGTCCCTGCTCATTTAAAAAAAAAATAATAATAATGTTTTTGTCATTTTAGCAGACGCTCTTATCCAGAGCGACTTACAGTAGTGAATGCATACATTTCATTTCATGCATTATTTTTTTAAAATTATTTATTATTTTTTTTTTTTTTTGTACTGGCCCCCCGTGGGAATCGAACCCACAACCCTGGTGTTGCAAACACCATGCTCTACCAACTGAGCCACAGGGCCACGTTCATCTGTGTGAACGTGCCTTAGGCATGCTGCAAGGAGGCATGAGGACTGCAGATGTGGCCAGGGCAATAAATTGCAATGTCTGTACTGTGAGACGCCTAAGACAGCGCTACAGGGAGACAGGACGGACAGCTGATCATCCTCGCAGTGGCAGACCACTTGTAACAACACCTGCAAAGGATCGGTACATCCGAACATCACACCTGCGGGACAGGTACAGGATGGCAACAACAACTGCCCGAGTTACACAAGGAACGCACAATCCCTCCATCAGTGCTCAGACTGTCTGCAATAGGCTGAGAGAGGCTGGACTGGGCTTGTAGGCCTGTTGTCTGGTGAGGACCTGCCTTACATCACCGGCAACAACGTTGCCTATAGGCAGAAACCCACCGTCGCTGGACCAGACAGGACTGGCAAAACATGCTCTTCACTGACGAGTCGCGGTTTTGTCTCACCAGTGGTGATGGTCGGTTTTCGCGTTTATCGTCGAAGGAAGGAACGTTACACCGAGGCCTGTACTCTAGAGCAGGATCGATTTGGAGGTGGAGGGTCCGTCATGGTCTGGGGCGGTGTTTCACAGCATCATCGGACTGAGCTTGTTGTTATTGCAGGCAATCTCAACGCTATGCGTTACAGGGAAGACATCCTCCTCCCTCATGTGGTACCCTTCCTGCAGGCTCATCCTGACATGACCCTCCAGCATGACAATGCCACCAGCCATACTGCTCGTTCTGTGCGCGATTTCCTGCAAGACAGAAATGTCAGTGTTCTGCCATGGCCAGTGAAGAGCCCGGATCTCAATCCCATTGAGCACATCTGGGACCTGTTGGATCGGAGGGTGAGGGCTAGGGCCATTCCCTCCAGGAATTTGCAGGTGCCTTGGTGGAAGAATGGGGTAACATCTCACAGCAAGAACTGGCAAATCTGGTGCAGTCCATGAGGAGATGCACTGCAGTACTTAGTATCTGGTGTGGCCACCAGCTGCATTGACTGTTACTTTTGATTTTGACACCCCCCCCCCCCCCCCCCTTTGTTCAGGGACACATTATTCCATTTCTGTTAGTCACATGTCTGTGGAACTTGTTCAGTTCATGTCTCAGTTGTTGAATCTTATGTTCATGCAAATATTTACACATGCTAAGTTTGCTGAAAATAAAACGCAGTTGACAGTGAGAGGACGTTTATTTTTTGTTGCTGAGTTTATATGTTTTAGCTTGTAGCTTGTGGGAAGAGAAATTCTGTAAAACTAGAGAGAGAGGAGGGGTAAAGCGTTCTGCATACCAGACCGATTGCACTGTGTTCCTGTTGAACTACTGGGGAAAACTGGCACTGCTACAGCACAGCTCGACAGTGACACCTACTGGACAAACTTCATCTAGAATTTCCTTATTTATAAATGTTCATGCCTTTCCTGCTGCACTATCCAACGGAACAAGTTGAGATCCTAAATCCAATCCAATAAACACCTACCAGTAAGGGATGAATTGTGGCGTTGCATTGTTTTTGTTTTTTTTGATTGGCGGCTCTCTCGTCCACTCAGATCGCCAAAGTGGAGAAGCTAAAGCCCCTGGAGGTGGAGCTAAGGCGACTGGAGGACCTATCCGAGTCCATCGTTAATGACTTTGCCTACATGAAGAGGAGGGAGGAGGAGATGAGAGATACCAACGGTAAGAAGAGCACAGTACTGATGGTAGTACTTCCATTTACTAGTCTGACATGGACCTGTATTGTGTGAACTCAGTTCGTCCATTTGAGAAATCTTCCCTTGACCATCAATACATGTTTTATGCAGAATTTCAAGTTATACATGTGATCATTCTGATGTATAGTCTTAGCTCATCGTCAACACATTTTTTACATTACTCATTATCATCTATATTTCTAACTCTGTTCTCTGTCTTCCAGAGTCCACCAACACACGCGTCCTGTACTTCAGCATCTTCTCTATGTGCTGTCTGATTGGTCTGGCTACCTGGCAGGTCTTCTACCTGCGACGCTTCTTCAAGGCAAAGAAGCTGATTGAGTAGAGAGGCATCACCACTACACCCAGGGGGAGCAGCCGATGCTACCCGATCAACCTTCACCCTTCTCGGACTAGCTTCAACAAAAACTATGGCTTTGTCCAAAATGACACCCTGTATAGTGAACTACTTTTGACCAGAGCCCCATAGGCTGAAGTTTTTGCCGAAGCCCCGTAGACTCTGGTCAAAAGTAGTTGACTATACAGGGAATAACCAGGGCACTGTTTCGGACCTATCCAATAATGACAAAACAAAGGGTTGAGCAGAACTCTCTACTAGTTTCGGTGGTGTGAGAGGGCACCAAGGGGGTAGCCTATTCTCTGAAAACGATATACACCTGGGGCTCATTCAGCAGAGTGAAATTATTATACTTTTTTTTTTTTAAGGTACAGGTAGAAATGTAGAATATACACAGATTTGTCTTCAGAGAGCGAAAATATTCCATGTGTTATTTACATTTCTCAGATTGTCATTTAATGTGTACAGTTTGATTTGGAGTTATGTTTTTTATTTTGTTGGGATGAATGGTTGCCCCCTTGAGAGAACGTCTATGGCCCTTTATATTGTTGTACAAAGTCTTGGCCATGCCAAGCGAGCTATAGGCTATAGTGTGCTGTGTGTCGCAAAAAGGCACCCTATTTCCTATATAGTGCACTACTTTTGACCAGGTCCCATAGGGCTCTGGTCAAAAGTAGTGCACTAGGGTGCCTTTTGAGATGTACCTTTTTTATATTGTTGCCCCTTTTTAAGTGAAGCCTTTTATGAACAGCAGGTGGAATGTGGTAAAACTCAAGAGAAACTATGGCAACCACTGAACTTCTGTGCTTTGTCGGTTAATTCATTTGAATACGTGTTTGGTAACTACATTTTGACAGCGTCTTTTAGTTTGTTCTGATTTTCTAAATGCTATCGCAGGGCAGGTATTTTGGGGGAGAGGGTTTCATAAGTTATCAGGGAATGAATTAATGGTTGGTTGTCTTGAATGTCACCCTATTCCATATAAAAATGCATTGGGCCCTGGTCAAAAGTAGTGCACTATTTAGGGAATAGGCTGTAATTTTGGATGCAGTTAAATATCATTTTGAAAACTAGGTCATTTCTAGAAGAACACTTGTTGCTAGTTCTTAAGTTTTTTTAAAATTTTATTTTAAGATCTACAAAAGATAACAGCCACACATCTACATTGCCATCTGAATGTGTTTTTAAGCCAAGTAGTAGTTCCCCGTATTAATTACTCTTCTTCTTTTGAGAACCCTTGATTCTGGCTATTAGAACCTGACCCACAAATGCATGTCAAACCTTATTACTTAAAAAATGTCAGACATGTATACTATCATCAACATCAGGATAGTACGATTGTACTGCCATTTTTACATGCCAGCTTTGCATCGGTGGTAGTTTTGTAGTAACATAGGATATTTTCCAACTCTTCCTGGGATGTGTTCCATTTGAGTAGGCTAGTGTATTGTTTTTTTATTTATTTTTACTGCAATTTCAGGGGAAATTATTTGCTGCTTTAGCCTGGTCCCAGATCTGTTTTGTTTGACAACAGTGACAATTGGAGTTGGCAAAGCAAGACAACACAAACAGATCTGGGACCAGGCTATTGCTTATTGATTTTTGGGGATCGATTTCAAATTACAAACACTTACATCCAAGATCCTAGCCTGAGTGCCACTCTTTGTGCTATCATGGCAACTCTTTGTCAGGTTTTGCGTGACGAGGACAGCAATAGAGTTAGTAAGAGTACAAACTGATCTGCGACCAGGCTTTCAAGATCCATCCAACATTCTGAGATAATTATGGGGTCTGGGTTACATGAGGGTTTGGAGTTGGTTAAAAGATATTCCAACAATTTTTTTTGTCACTGTTATTAAGCTACTGCATTGACCAATTATTTGGGGTACATCATTTTTTTTAACAGTGAACATTTGCTATGTTTTCAGTCAAAGATTTCTATGTTGATTGATATCAATTTGGAAAAGGTTTGTGTTAGGCTTTTATTCAATAAAATATTGGATGGATTTAAAAAAAAAATGTTGCTTGGAATTTTGTGATGGGATGACCAAATGACATCCACGCAGCATTATCACAGAACAATGAGCCAAATATTTCACCGGATGTAAAAATGTGAAAAATCCAGTTGGCGTTTCCACTCACTACCAAATCTGGTGACGAGAGGAAGCCAAGTGTCCGGCAGTGGGTTTTGGCCTACATTCTGCATGTTCTCATCGATTTAAACATTTTAATTCCATATAGCTTTCTGTTTCCAAAACTAAGATATGTAACAGTGGAGCGCATTTTGTAGACTTTGCCAATGTTTCTACAAAGAGCGTTGTTTAGAAAGAGTGCATGGGCGAATTGAGTTACTGCACAAGCGCTTCACAGAGGAGGAGTTCCCTAAGGCACCAGCAGGATCTCATTAGCTCCTGCTTGGCTCTAAAAATCTTTGTCATTATGGCATCTTCATAAATGGATCATATATTATTGTATTAAGGTTACACTAGTACTGTCTACCTGTTACTGTCTACCTAATAATATACAATTATTATGAATAAATTATGAAATCTATGAAAACATTGCATGATGTGGGTTTCTAATCATTTGGTCCAATCAGCATTGGACTAATATAGTGACCCGGAAGCGCCTTCCTTCGCGCGCAATGTAGTTCCGGTTCAATTTCCCTCTTAAGTAAATGTGTGACAACACCCAATTGTTTTTTTATTTTTTTTTATACAGCATCTAGCAAGTGAATACAGAAAACAATATGCCTGGGGCAGACAAGGAAACAGATCTTACGGAACGAATCGAGTCTTTTCTTGCCGATTTGAAGAGGGGAGGTAGTGGGACAGGACCCCTCCGAGGGTCGGGGGAAATGGCCAGAGAAACCACATATTTGCTTCTGAGAATAACAGCCCAAGCACGATGGAGCAGCGCAGGTAAACGTTATAACAGCAGAACTCTAGCTAGATTCATGGTTTTCTAGTTCTCAAGATAGCTGTAAATGTTTTTTGTAAATTACATTTCATATTTGTGAGCAACTTTTTATCCGCTATCAGACGCATTGTGATAGTAATTTTAGCCAGCTGTCAAAATCTGAACTGCCACAAGAAGCTGATGTAATTTTGAAACTGGTCAATAGTGTGACTGAGCTGTCTGGACATCATAGCACAGATAGAACAATTAGACAGATATTTCACCGGATTTATAAATGTGAAGCATCCGGTTGACGTTTCTTCTCACTACCAAATATGGTGATGAGAGGGAAGCCCAGTGGGAGAAGATGGAGCGAAATGGATTTTGACCGACATTTCTGCTATTTTTCTCATCGTTAAACATTTGAACTCATATACAGTTTTCTGTTTCCAAAACTAAAATCTGTAACAAACAAAGTGGATAGCGTTTTTTTTTTTTACTTTAACCTTTGCCAATGTTTTAAAAAAAAGGCATTGTTTAGGAGAGAAATGCAAATAAATGCCAGAACGCGCCAATAGGAGCTCACTATCTCCTTGCTTGTTCTGACCACTCTGATTTAATTTGCTCCCATTGGAAACGACAGGCTGTGGTCTATCTTGGGTTATTTCTAAAAGTCTTTGATAAATCATAGTTAATAGCCCGTTTGTAGTCCTAAAACCCGGAAATAAGTTATCTCTGGCTCGTTCAGCCATCCCTATAGGGAAAAATGAATGGGGAATTAATAATAAATGCCGAATATAAGGTCTGAGGTTAACACAGACTTAGGAGATCTTATACATGTTGTTCTGTGCGATAATACCAGTCAGTTAACATGACCTTTATGAATTATGAAGCCTTTATGTGCTTTGTGTTTTTTTAATCATTACATACTTTTTGTGAATTTTGAAGAATTTGACGTTAGCTGATGAAGATTCTCATATAACAAAACATATAAGATATCCTAAGTCTGTGTTTACCACAGACTTTATTTTCAACGTTTTATCCGAAACCCCTTTAAAAAAAAACGCTAATAATTTTCCCCATATGCTTTGTCCAACAAACCATGGCTGAGTTCGTTCTTACAAAAATACGCTATTACTATTTCTCTATTCACTTACTAGGAATAATGTATGACAAAGAAATCCTCTTGTATGTCATAACAGGCGACCTGATGGAGATAATTCGCAACGAGGGAAGGAGAATGACTGCCGCCCAACCGTCCGAGACCACCGTGGGCAACATGGTACGGCGCGTACTCAAGATCATCAGGGAGGAGTATGCCAGGTGAGAGAGATGGGGGAGTCTGGGGAATATTCCTTCAAAGAACAGGCAGACGGTTTATAATCAACATTGTTCATCTGGTGTCTGATACACTTGTTATGGTTGTCCATATCATAGGCTAGTCTGGGTACCAATCTGTTTAGCTATCGTTCCACTCCTCACCAACCCTGTCATGCTAAACATCATTTGGAGCATATGTCATGGAGTACAGTGAGGGGAACGTTAGCTAAACAGAATCTGGTTAATTATGTAATAGATGGACTTGTTGACGATTTCTCTGTTGCCGCTCTACTCATGTTAAAGCTACCATCTGTACAATGTCTTGTTGTTCTACGGTCATTTCAATGAAATATACCCAGCTTGTCACTCTCTTCTCATGTCACCTATGTTTTTTGTTTCCTCAGGTTCCGTGGTAGCAGCGAGGAGACCGAGCAGCAGGAGTCCCTCCACAAGCTGCTGACGTCAGGGGGGTTGATTGAGGAGAACTTCAGACAACATTTTATTCATCTCAAAGCCAACGTCATAGAGGCCATCAATGAACTCCTCACAGAGCTTGGTAAGATTCTCACTGATAGCACACACATATTAACACCAACCGTTATCAAATTCATTCCAGCAGCTTTTAAGCTTTTTCATTTATTTTATTTCACCTTTATTTAACCAGGTAGGCAAGTTGAGAACAAGTTCTCATTTACAATTGCGACCTGGCCAAGATAAAGCAAAGCAGTTTGACACAAACAACAACACAGAGTTAAACATGGGATAAACAAACATACAGTCAATAACACAATAGAAAAATCTATATATACAGTGCAAAATAATTACAATTTAACAATTAAACACTGGAGTGATAGATGTGCAGAAGATGAATGTGCAAGTAGAGGTACTGGGGTGCAAAGGAGCAAAAAATGAATAACAATATGGGGATGAGGTAGTTGGGTGGGCTATTTACAGATGGGCTATGTACAGGTGCAATGATCTGTAAGCTGCACTGACAGCTGATGCTTAAAGTTAGTGAGTGAGATATAATCATGTCGCTTAACTGAAGCGTAAGGAAAATAACATCTGACTTTATCTCTGTACCATTCGGAGGACGTAGTTGGCATTAGCTGAAGTCCCCTTTCAGCCCCCATGTTCTCTAGTGCTTTTAATCTGTACCCTGCTTATTCCTAAAGATCCTATGAGAATATTATCCTTGGTCAAGCAGCACTGAGTTTACTGTTATATTCTCCTTCTTGTCGTCTTTCTCTCTCCCAGAGGGCACCACAGACAACATCGCCATGCAGGCCCTGGAGCACATCCACTCCAACGAGGTCATCATGACTGTCGGCCGCTCACGCACCGTCGAGGCCTTCCTCAAAGACGCAGCGAGGAAACGCAAGTTCCATGTCATCGTGGCTGAGTGTGCCCCCTTCTGCCAGGTATACGCCATCCTTTCATCCCTCATTCGCTCCCATCATCCCACCATCCAACTATACCTCCATCTCTATCTATCCCTCTCTTCCTGCATGCCTCTATCTATCCATCCATTCATCTATCCCTCCCTGCCTCCCTCCCTCTATCCATCATCCCTCTATCCATCCAGCATCCCTCCCTGCCTCTATCCATCCATCTATCCATCATCCCTCCCTGCCTCCCTCATCCATCCATCATCCCTCTATCCCTCCCTCATCCATCTCTGCCTCCCTCCCTCTATCCATCCATCATCCCTCTATCCCTCCCTGCCTCTATCCATCCATCCATCATCCCTCCCTGCCTCCTCCATCCATCCATCATCCCTCTATCCCTCCCTGCCTCCCTCTATCCATCCATCATCCCTCTATCCTTCCCTCCTATCCATCTATCATTCCTCTATCCCTCCCTCCCTCATCCATCATCCCTCTATCCCTCCCTCATCATCATCCCTCCCTCCTATCCATCTATCATTCCTCTATCTATCCATCCCGCCATCCTTCTATCTATTTATATGTATATACAGTAGTGTTAAAGGAAGCACACATGGGAGGCATCTATTAAATTAATTTATTCTCTCCATAATATTTCATTATTTAATATGCTACAGTAATGACCTCCCTCTCCCAAGGGTCATGAAATGGCTACTGGTCTCTCCAAAGCGGGCATTGAGACCACTGTAATAGCAGATGCTGCCATATTTGCAGTGATGTCCCGAGTGAATAAGGTGAGTTTGACTTAAAAAAAAAATATATATATTTTTTACTGTGATGTTGCTTATTTTAGAACAGGCTCTTACTAAACTATTGATAGCTTGACTACTGTTAATGGACCAGATGTGGTGTTTTTCAGGTCATTATCGGCACACAGACAGTTCTAGCCAATGGTGGGCTCAGGGCGGTCAATGGAACTCACTCTGTAGCTCTAGCAGCCAGGCATCACTCTACTCCGCTCATCGTCTGCTCTCCCATGTTCAAGCTCTCGCCTCGGGTATTCACAACCGTATTCTGGCCTTTTCTAGGGAGTTTTTTTCCTAGCCACCGTGCTTCTACACCTGCATTGCTTGCTGTTTTTGGGGTTTTAGGCTGGGTTTCTGTACAGTACTTTAAGATATCAGCTGATGTAAGATGGGCTTTATAAATTTGATTTGATGATTTGATATTCAGTATGAACATGAACACCTTCTGGATGGAGATGGATGTCAGTGAGCCCTTTCTTCACCTGAAAGCTCCTGAATTGAATGACAAAAATAGGTTGTTTTCCTGTTCTCAGTTCCCCAATGAAGAGGACACATTCCATAAGTTTGTCTCCCCACACGAGGTGCTTCCCTTCGCAGCAGGTAGTACTTTTAATTGAGAACTTATTTAGTGTTTTATACTCTTGAGACTCTTTACCAAAGTGTCTGTAACACCAGAAGTAATCAACGCTTGTCTGTGTAAAAGCTAGCAATGACTGATTTAAAAAAAAAAAAAAAAATTCTCTCATCTGACTCTTCTCCTCTGTTTGTCTCTGTAGGAGAGATTCTATCCAAGGTGAACGTGCACTGCCCCGTGTTCGACTACGTTCCTCCTGAACTCATCACTCTGTTCATCTCTAACATCGGCGGCAACGCTCCCTCTTACACCTACCGGCTGATGAGTGAACTCTACCACCCTGAGGACCACAAACTGTAATCAGTGTACAGAAAATGCTAATCATAATAAATACAAATAATAATTAAAAAAAAAAAGGGTTATGCAATGGATTGCATTTGGTTTGTTTTAGTCTTTTCAATGATTTGTGAAACCACTGAGTTTATAGTATGATTTGATATATCAGCTGATGTAAGACGGTCTATATAAATAGATTTGATTTGCTGCAAGTTTCTTAACTTTTTGTATCTGACTTCATTGTAATTTAATAGAATTTACAGAATGTTATTTCAAAGAAGAAAATACATTCTTTACAATGATATTGCTTACCAGTAGGATGCCAGAACAGCGCCCACTACTGGAACTCTCGATGAAGTATTCAAAAAGATAGTTGTAGTTACGCCGGAGCACCAGCAGGAGGCAGCCTCCTAAATCAGAAACGGGCGAAAATGAAGCAAATAAATTAACATTATCGTTTACAAATTGTTGTCAGTGGACACACACTGGACACACACTGACGCACACAAGTTGAATCAACGTTGTTTACATTTACTTTCAATGGATATTATACATTGTCTGCTCTGCTCTGTGGGTTTCTTCACGATACGAGTGCGTCGTAATAGCATATTTCTGTTATATATGCAAACCAACAGATTCAGAAAGATGTTTGGAAGAAAAAAAATATATAAAAAAGACTGGGTCCCGCTGTATTGCTCAGGCTGTACTACAGCGTCTATTCACAGGCGCGATCCCACTACTGAGCGGCACGGGGGCTTTGGCCTGCTCCGTTTCCGACCTGGGCCGGTGCACCCCTCCTTAGACGACCTGGTGGTCCCGGGCTCCCCCAGGAGCACCATATCGATACCGAACTTAGTGCGGACACCCGATCGGCATAGTCCACTGGAGCTCAGAACTCCTGAGCTCAAACGATCCGCCAGCCTAAGCCTCCCAGCAACTTGGATTACAGGCGCACGCCACTGCACCCGGCGAGAAACCAGAGGATTTTTAGGGCATTTCAAGTTAAATTCGTGACGTCACACACACGCGTCACACGGCTTCTAGTGTGGACAACAGCGACCTGTTGCGGTGGTGTACGAAATTGCAGTGTTGTTGAAATTTTGCTTGACTTCCGTGTTGTCCTGCCCAGTTACATCTTACATAAGGTACATCTATCTATTCATGTAAAAAAAATAACTACCACTCGCACTTGTCTTTTCCTATTAGCACTGACTTTACAAATAATGACTTTATTGTTCAAAATATAGTTACTATGACCGTGATATCTATGTGGTTGTCTGAGCTACCGTAAGGTGAATCCACTAACCGTAATAAGTTGCTCTGGATAAGAGCGTCTGCTAAATGACTAAAATGTAAATGTATTGTATAACTATGAAAAAGCTTAATGCACTTTTGTCTCAGTAAACTCAATCAAATGTATTTATAAAGCCCTTTTTACATCAGCTGATCAGTGCTGATCAGCTGATCAGTGCTGTACAGAAATGCAGCCTAAAACCCCAAGCAGCAAGTAATGCAGATGTAGAAGCACAGTATCTAGGAACAACTCCCTAGAAAGGCAGGAATCTAGGAAGAAACCTAGAGAGGAACCAGGCTATGATGGGTGGCCAGTCCTCTTCTGGCTGTGCCGGGTGGAGATTGTAACAGAACATGGCCAAGATGTTCAAATGTTCATAGATGACCAGCAGGGTCAAATAATAATAATCACAGTGGTTGTAGAGGGTGCAACAGGTCAGCACCTCAGGAGTAAATGTCAGTTGGCTTTTCATAGCCGATCATTCAAAATTAGAGACAGCAGGTGCGGTAGAGAGAGTTGAAAACAGCAGGTCCGGGACAAGGTAGCACGTCCGGAGAACAGGTCAGGGTTCCATAGCCGCAGATAGAACAGATGAAACTGGAACAGCAGCACGGCCAGGTGGACTGGGGACAGCAAGGAGTCATCATGCCAGGTAGTCCTGAGGCATGGTCCTAGGGCTCAGGTCCTCCGAGAGCAGAGAGAAAGAGAGAAAGAGAGAAACTCCGGTGCTAAGCTAAGTCTTGTAACAGTTAATTCATTTTATTGAAGGACAAAGATGATAAATGATGTACGTTTTACTTGGTGTGAACTGGTTTCTGACACTAAGTGATCCTGAAAAGGACATGGTTTCCATATTAATGATTTCCATATTATTGGTTTCCATAGTAATGGTTTCCATGTTATTGGTTTCCATAGTAATGGTTTCCATATTATGCAATGGTGTACAATAGCTTAGAGTGACAGTCTGAGATACACTACATTACCAAAAGTATGTGGACACCTGCTCATCCAACATCTCATTCCACAATCATGGGCATTCATTTGGAGTTGGTTCCCCCTTTTTGCAGCTATAACAGCCTTATACCCTCTTCTGGGAGGGATTTGCATCCATTCAGCCACAAGAGCATTCGTGAGGTCGGGCACTAATGTTGGGTGATTAGGCTTGGCTCGCAGTCGGTGTTCCAATTCATCCCAAAGTTGTTCGACGGGGTTGAGGTCAGGGCTCTGAGCAGGCCAGTCAAGCTCTTCAACACCGATCTCAACAAACCATTTCTGTATGGACCTCACTTTGTGCACAGGGGCATTGTCATGCTGAAACAGGAAAGGGCCTTCCCCCAAACTGTTGTCAAAGTTGGAAGCACAGAATCATCCAGAATGTTATTTTCCTTCACTGGAACTAAAGTGCCTAACCCAAATCATGAAAAACAGCCCCAGAACATTATCCCTACTCCACCAGACTTTACAGTTGGCACTATGCATTGGGGCAGGTAGCGTTCTCCTGGTATCCAACAAACCCAGATTTGTCCGTCGGACTGCCAGAAGCGTGAAGCGTGATTCATCAGTCCAGAATCCAATGGCGGCGATGTTTACGCCACTCCAACTGACGCTTGTCATTGCACGTGGTGATCTTTGGCTTGTGTGCAGCTGCTTTGCCATGGAAACCCATTTCATGAAGCTCCCGACAAACAGTTCACGTGCTGACGTTGCTTCCAGAGGCAGTTTGGAACTCAGTAGGGAGTGTTGTAACCGAGGACAGACAGTTTTTAACACGAAACTCACTTCAGCACTCAGTGGTCCCGTTCTGAGCCAAATCCACTAATTTGAAGGGGTGTCCACACACACACACACACACAAAAATACAAATCCAACAATTTCAAAGATTTTACTGAGTTACAGTTCATAGAAGGAAACCAGTCAATTTAAATAAATTCATTAGATCCTAATCTATGGATTTCACATGACTGGGCAGAGGCACAGCCATTGGGGTAACCAGGCTCCTCAGCACCCACCCCTCATCAGATCCCGTCAGAGCCTGCTTCCTCTCTAGGTTCCTGCCATCTAGGGAATTGTTCCTAGCCACAGTGCTTCTACATCTGCATTCCTTGCTCTTTGGGGTTTTTGGCTGGATTTCTATATAAAGCACTTTTTGACAGCTGCTGAGGGCTTTACAAAATACATTTGACTGATGTTCAGTGTAGAAACAGCAGGTCCAGACAGATCTAAAGGGATGGCACCCAGTCAGTCCAGCAGCGTAATGATCGGTCTCTCCCTCAACTGATCCTGGGGACGAGGTTATGAAAATACACAGACCAGCAAACTTGACATGGAGTATTTTAATATACTTTCAACATTATCCCCCCAAAAAATGTGCAGTACAACAACTTTACAAAACCCTGTAAGTTTTGTCTGGTTAAAAAAAAATGGTCAGTTTCACAAAATGAAATAAAAACAAATAAAGGACTGACCAGATCGTTGATAATTAAACCGTAAGAGAATAAAACAATAACTGAACAGTATGATATCTTCTACAGCAGGGATCAACTAGATTCAGCCACGGGCAACGACCATATCTTCTACAGCAGGGATCAACTAGATTCAGCAACTGGCAACAACAAAAAAATTCTAAAGAATGTTCAGGGGGCCAGAACTTAAAAAAATAAAAATAAATTGTAGACTGCAAATTGATAGCAAGAAGTCCAGATATATTTGACTAAAACAATTACTTCAAACTTTGCTTACATTTGTATACAAATCAAATCTCTTTATTATGCATGGGAATAGTTTGGAACACATTTCCAAAGTTAAAATCACTTGAAGCTGAAATGCTGGTGTTTTTACACAGTCTTATGTCCAACAATAATAAACACTTTATTTTTGCTCAGAAAACTTGGAGGCGGGGCAAATAAAATCAGCTGCGGGCCAAATTCAGCCCGCAGGCCACCAGTTGGGGAACCCTGTTCTATAGTTTCACATCATCTTGGACTCGGTCAGTCTCAGGTACTCTTGTAGTCTAGCTAGGAAGATACAAGGAAAATAAAAGAAGAGCATTAGGACCAAATAGGACACAGTTTTGAGATTTTCATGAGACATCATTTCAGTTACTTGGATTTGAACAAAGTACCAGTAAAATATGTTGCATAACAAATGATGAATGGCAAAACAACATGTGTTCCAGCTTTTAAAAGCACACCACGGAAGTTATGAGAGGGAACGTTAAGTATGTAGAGTTTGTTCTGGGTAGGTAATACTGGGTAGGTATGCCTGGTTACCTGTTCTGGGTAGGTAATACTGGGTAGGTATGCCTGGTTACCTGTTCTGGGTAGGTAATACTAGGTAGGTATGCCTGGTTACCTGTTCTGGGTAGGTAATACTAGGTAGGTAATGCCTGGTTACCTGTTCTGGGTATGTAATGCCTGGTTACCTGTTCTGGGTAGGTAATACTAGGTAGGTATGCCTGGTTACCCGTTCTGGGTAGGTAATGCCTGGTTACCTGTTCTGGGTAGGTAATGATAGGTAGGTAATGCCTGGTTACCTGTTCTGGGTAGGTAATGCCTGGTTACCCGTTCTGGGTAGGTAATACTGGGTAGGTAATGCCTGGTTACCTGTTCTGGGTAGGTAATGCCTGGTTACCTGTTCTGGGTAGGTAATACTAGGTATGTAATGCCTGGTTACCTGTTCTGGGTAGGTAATACTAGGTATGTAATGCCTGGTTACCTGTTCTGGGTAGGTAATACTAGGTATGTAATGCCTGGTTACCTGTTCTGGGTAGGTAATACTAGGTATGTAATGCCTGGTTACCTGCTCTGGGTAGGTAATACTAGGTATGTAATGCCTGGTTACCTGCTCTGGGCCTTAGTCCACTTGAGGGCGTGTCTGGGAGGGACCGGGGCAGTGGGGTGGTAGAAGGTGCAGCCAGTACGTTTACACAGGACTCCAAACCGACAAGGCTGACAGAGAAAATAAAAACAGTCTTCAAACATCATCTTGAAGTTATACAGAAACATTTCGATCAGCACTCAAAACATTCATTATTTCCTTACTAGTGCCTAATGAAAGATTTTATAAACAAAACAGCTGAAACAGGTATTTGAGGACAAACTCCTTTCAATCTCATGGTCCTAGAGTATCGTTCTGACCTTGGGGTGGTAGAAGAGACAGTCCATCTTCTTACACTCTGGGAAGAAACGGCAGACACTGCTGGTCTGGACTGGAGGCACTGTAATTAAAGTAACACCAGTTAAAACACTGCTGGTCTGGACTGGAGGTACTGTAATTAAACCAGTTAAAACACTGCTGGACTGGAGACACTGTAATTAAAGTAACACCAGTTAAAACACTGCTGGACTGGAGACACTGTAATTAAAGTAACACCAGTTAAAACACTACTGTTAGATACAAAGGTAGAAGACATCAAATAAAAAGGTAAAATCTCAACTGGTAATATCTACACATTTAATAACGAACATATACAAACATCCTAATCTATTCCTGCGTTCATAACATCTCATAAAATATGTTTTTTTTTAACATTATAATTTGAATAGGAGTATGACAGCTGTACTTTCAATTTATGGTTGGCCTAGCTCGTTCACCATTAGCAATCAGCGTTTAAATCAGTTCAAAGCACACAACTCATTGCTTCCAGTTTACAAGTACTATTTTCTGAGTTTCCCCACATGTCATGAATGCAGCACAACGTTCTAATCTACTGGGGGCGGTGCTTAAAGGGGTGTGTCTGTACCTGGTCTGATTGGGGGGGTGTAGGGGGCAGGTCCTCTGCGGCTGACGTGAGTGAAGGGACAATCTGGTTTGGAACACTTGCCGTCAAACTTACAGTTAGGATGGACGAAAAGGCATTTGTCCCCAAACTTACAGCTGGGGAAAGTTCTAGCCACAGAGACAGGGGGGGACGGAGGAGAGAACAACATATTAGTCAAGCCAATACAAATCTAACTGTATGTAGCTTTAGGGTTTAAAACCCCACAATTCCACAAAAACCCAGACATTGTTTTGATTTTCAATTCATGGAGTGTCTATCGGTCTTTATTCAACATTCTAGAGGCTAAAGGGAAAACCATCTGACTCAGGTTGTTCTTACTTGCACTGAGTGGTAGGGTGGTGGTAAACGCACTCATCTCCAGTCTTACAGACGGGCCAGAACTTACACCTCTCCAGAACCTTCTGTCTCTTCACAGGACCCACCTCTTCCTCCTCCTCAGTCTCCATCCCTAACTCTGAAACCGAGGAACGACACGATTAGAAGGATGACAGAGTTTAGATGAAGGCCGGCTTTCCTAGACCAGAAACGACTCTGTAGAAAGATATCCACCTAGCTCTCTGGGTGTTTCTTACAAAAAAGCATACCAAACAAAAACTTTGACTCGTACCCTATCCAGCACAGTGTCAAAGCTGGCTAGTGAGAACCTTGCTCAGCCCAAAGTCTCCTTACCTCACCAGAACCTCTTTCCATTGAAAAATACAGATTTCTTGTAGTTTGGTGGCTGACACTGACAGTAGTGACTGGTGAACATCCCCAGTCAGGTTACAGACTAGCCCAAAAAACTGGTCACTTAGGACAACGTTGAAATCCTAGAGGAGCTATAGGGTAGTTGACAGAAAGTGTCAGTGTGGCTGACTGGTGTGGTAGCCTCAGCTGTTATACAGAGACAGCCAATCAGAACAACATCTGGTGTGGTAGCCTCTGGTGTGGTAGCCTCAGCTGTTATACAGAGACAGCCAATCAGAACAACATCTGGTGTGGTAGCCTCAGCTGTTATACAGAGACAGCCAATCAGAACAACATCTGGTGTGGTAGCCTCAGCTGTTATACAGAGACAGCCAATCAGAACAACATCTGGTGTGGTAGCCTCAGCTGCTATAGAGAGACAGCCAATCAGAACAACATCTGGTGTGGTAGCCTCAGCTGTTATACAGAGACAGCCAATCAGAACAACATCTGGTGTGGTAGCCTCAGCTGTTATACAGAGACAGCCAATCAGAACAACATCTGGTGTGGTAGCCTCAGCTGTTATACAGAGACAGCCAATCAGAACAACATCTGGTGTGGTAGCCTCAGCTGTTATACAGAGACAGCCAATCAGAACAACATCTGGTGTGGTAGCCTCAGCTGCTATACAGAGACAGCCAATCAGAACAACATCTGGTGGGGACTATTATGATCAGTCACTAGTAATAATGATGAATCAAGTGCTGACAGGTGGAAGTGCTTAACCACTGAAAAAGACTTCACAATTGTAATACCCGAGTGTCAAGGCTCACACCCTAATACTAATTATAGAAGCAAAAAAAAAAAAAAAAGCATTTTATTTATAACCATTTTGCCAATAAATGAATGAATAAATAAATCAATCCCTTTACCATCAGGGTATTGTGGTTCCCCCTGCAGTCTGTGGTGGATGCTGAGTTTGGGTTTTGTTCCGAGGTGGATGGAGGGGTCAGGCATGATGGTCTTGGTTGGTTTAGGATAACTGTCATCTGTCTCCATGTCACAATCTCCTAGGTTACCCAGGGGGCTAGGAACCCCATCCAGGGTCACAATGAACTTAGGACTGGCTGACCCCACGGCTTCAGCCTTCTCACTGCTAGGAGGGAGGAAGGCAGAGGGAGGCAGAGGAAGGGAGACAGACAAAAGCATTATGACAGTTTTGTTTACTTCGCTTGTTTTCAGTGAGCCATGCTGCTGCAACAATGACGTATAAAGAAAATATCTGAGCCAGCACACTACGAGTCCCGAAGAGGGCAGCGTCAGCGCGAGTCACGAAGAGGGTAGTCAGCGCGAGTCACGAAGAGGGTAGTCAGCGCGAGTCACGAAGAGGGTAGTCAGCGCGAGTCACGAAGAGGGTAGTCAGCGCGAGTCACGAAGAGGGTAGTCAGTATGATATACCTGGCTGGCTGCACCATGCGTGGAGTAGCTGGCTGGATCTCCTCCTTGACCATGGCTCCCAGCCTGCTCCTCATAGGCACTGTGGTCTCCTCCCGTCTACTCCTCATAGGAGGTGCCACTTCCTCCAGTCCCAGTCTACTCCTAATAGGAGGAGGCACCTCCTCTAACCCCAGCCTACTCGTCATAGGCACCTAACAGGACCACAGTGGAAATAAGATATTCAGGTTGTGTTATACTCAATGACTTAAAAAAAAAATACAGTTGTTACTCTATGAGATCACAATAGAGTGGTTACGTGTATCTTCATGTCTCAATCCATCTGCCTAGGTCTCACGAAAACATTTTGACCAACAAAACTAATAGGACCCCTCTATGGAAAGATGACTCACGAACACGATGGTGTTCTCCATTTTGCTCTACGACCCTCACAAGTGTCACAGGACTCGTCTGAAAGTAACCACGGTACCGGTTTAAAAAAAAAAAAAACAGGAATTGAAGTAGTTTTGAAATCCCTCAAATAACTCTGGACCTCAAAGCCAGTTCCACTGCGGGTTTACATTGTTCCCCTCTCATCACGGCCTGATTTAGACCTGGGACACCAGGTGTCTGCAATTAATAATCAGGTAGAAGAAAAAAGCAGCAAGCTCCGGACCTCACAGGGGTCAGAGTTGAATACCCCGGTCCTAGATTCAGGACAGACACTTCAAAACCTTATGATTTATTGTTTGTCTGTTCTGTTATTCAATGCGTTTCTCTGGTCTACAGTAGTAAAGGCCAAATTCAAAAAAAAAATCTAAATAATAAAGTAAAACTATTGTAAATGAAAACTTGTTCTCAACTGGCCTACCTGGTTAAATAAAAGGTGAAATAAATACCTAAAGGGGTCCTAAAATACTAAATCAAAAGAGCTAAGTGATCCATGGTATAACCATCTTAAAACAATTCCATATAACCATCTTAAAACAATTCCATATGTAAGCCTAGTAGAACCCCCCCAATAGCTTAGACTTCAGCCTGTCTAAATGTATTTCCATGCTAACATGGAAAGCGTTTTTTTTGTTGTTGTTGGGCTAAATGGATATAATTCGTTATGTTCATCATCATCACCTTGTCCAGTTGTCCCAGTCTGCTCCGGACAGGAACCAGTTCCTCATCCAGTTCAGGCCTCCTCACGATGAAGGAGCGCGTGTCAAATGGCTTCAGAACACTCCCCTCAGCCACCTCCAGAGCTGCACAAGGATGATGTGAGGAAAACGATATTTTGTTAGTTGATCCAAAAATCAGACGTGAAGGAGTTGGTCCCCTGAGTTAAACAGTCCTACTTGCCAGTGTGTTAGTAGCGGTGAGCGATTAACCAAAATGTAGGTAAATGTTTTTTGTTTGTTATTAAAATTAATTGACTAATGTCAGTTAAATTACTTGAATTTCATTTAGTTATTTTTGTGAGCCCAACGTGCCGTTTTTCTAGAGAGAAATCAAATCATTCATGAGAGAAATCGAGTCAAGAACTATGTGGGACACTGGGCTGAAGGTAGTTTAGTTTTCATTAAGCAAATATTCAACCTAATTCAGTGCATAAACGTGGTAATTAACTGCAATGACCATAATCCATTGTGCCTGTTCTTTCCAGCTCAGACAGAGATGGATACACTTATGCCTGCTACTTTAAGTTAGATACACACAGACCGTATGAGAGAGGAATGTACACAACACGAGGAGAGACACAGAGAGAGAGAGAGGGAGTGAGAGAAAGTACATTTTGAAGAACTAGTCAAATGATTTAGTCAGACAGCATGTTCAGGCAGGCTTGCCTAGCTAAATAGGACGACTAAAGACAGTACAGTATGGAGAGCAGAGCGAGAACGTTGTCTGGCTGGCTGATACTTCCTGAGGAGAGATGAGAATTGTTTAAGGATGAAAAATTAAGTAAAGAAAGAAAAACTAAAGTAATTAAAATATTTTATTTTTTCCATAGTAATTCATTATTTTTCTATTGATGTCGGGACAGAGACAATGTAATATTTTGGCAAATGAATGTTCACTATTTTTGGCTTTTCCATTAAAAAGCTCTGAAATAAGTCATAATTTCAATGTATTTAATGTTTCTAAAAAATTATAGAAACCCATAATTTTTTTGAATTATTTTATAATTGAACCGCCCTCAAAAAGCACTAATCACGCAACGTTGGACAAAACAGTCCTCAATCTACACACAATACCCCATAATGACAAAGCGAAAACAGGTTTAGATTTCTTTGAAAATGTATTAAAAATAAAAAAATTGAGATAGCTTATTTACAGAAGTATTCAGACCCTATGTAATGAGACTCGATATTGGGCTCAGGTGCATCCTGTTTCCATTGCACAGTTGACAGTGCAAGTCAGAGCAAAAACCAAGCCACGAGGTCGAAGGAATTGTCCGTAGAGCTCCGAGACAGGATTGTGTCGAGGCACAGATCTGGGGAAGGGGACCAAAACATTTCTGCAGCATTGAAGGTCCGCAAGAACACAGTGGCCTCCATCATTCTGGAATGGAAGAATTTGGAACCACCAAGACTCTTCCTAGAGCTGGCCACCCTGCCAAACTGAGCAATCTGGGGAGAAGGGCCTTGGTCAGGGAGGTGACCAAGAACCCGATAGTCACTCTGACAAAGCTCCAGAGTTCCTCTGTGGAGATGGGAGAATCTTCCAGAAACAAAAAACATCTCTGCAGCACTCCACCAATCAGGCCTTTATGGTAGAGTGGCCAGACGGAAGCCACTCCTCAGTAAAAGGCACATGACAGCCCACTTGGAGTTTGCCAAAGGGCACCTAAAGGACTCAGACCATGAGAAACAAGATTCTCTGGTCTGGTGAAACCAAGATTGAACTCTTAGGCCTGAATGCCAAGCGTCACGTCTGGAGGAAACCAGGCACCGCTCATCACCTGGCCAATACCATCCCTACGGTAAAGTATGGTGGTGGCGGCATCATGCTGTGGGATGTTTTTCAGCGGCAGGGACTGGGAGACTAGTCAGGATCGAGGGAAAGATGAACGGAGCAAAGTACAGAGAGATCCTTGATGAAAACCTGCTCCAGAGCGCTCAGGACCTCAGACTGGGACAAAGGTTCACCTTCCAATAAGACTACAACCCTAAGCACACAGCCAAGACAACGCAGGAATGGCTTCAGGACAAGTTTCTGAATGTCTTGGAGTTGCCGAGCCAGAGCCCGGACTTGAACATGATTGAACATCTCTGGAGACATGAAAATAGCTGTGCAGTGACACTCCCCATCCAACCTGACAGAGCTTGAGAGGCTCTGCAGAGCAGAATGAGAGAAACTCGCGAAATACAGGTGTGCCAAGCTTGTAGCGTCATACCCAAGAAGACTCGAGGTTGTAATCACTGTCAAAGGTGCTTCAACAAAGTACTGAGTAAAGGGTCTGAATACTTATGTAAATGTAATATGTTTTCTTTTTAAATTTAGTTTTTGCTTTGTGATTATGGGGTAATGTGTGTAGATTGATGAGGGGAAAAAACAATTGAATACATTTTAGAATTAGGCTGTAACGTAACAAAATGTGGAACAAAGTGAAGGGGTCTGAATATTGACAATAAAAGGCCACTAAAAGTTAAGGGAGCGTGCAATTGGCATGCTGACTGCAGGAATAGCTACACGAGCTGTTAGCAGAGAATTTAATGTTAATTTCTCTACCATAAGCAAAACGGCACATTTTAGAGTGGCCTTTTATTCTCCCCAAGTACAAGGTGCACTTGTGTAATGATCATGCTGTTTAATCAGCTTCTTGATATGCCACAGCCTGTCAGGTGGATGGATTATCTTGGCAAAGGAGAAATTCTCACTAACAGGGATGTAAACAAATTTGTGCACAACATTTGAGAGAAAAAAGCTTTTCATTCATATTAGAACATTTCAGGGATCTTTTTATTTCAGCTCATGAAACATGGGACCAACACTTTACATGTTGTGGCAAAAATTTTATATTTTAGTTCAGTACAGTCCAGACACTGCTCGTTCTGATATTTCTTAAATGTCTTTATTTTGGGGGATTTGTGTAGTTTTGTTCGGTATTACTGCTGATGGAGCTATACTGCTCAAAAAAAATAAAGGGAACACTTAAACAACACATCCTAGATCTGAATGAAAGAAATAATCTTATTAAATACTTTTTTCTTTAAATAGTTGAATGTACTGACAACAAAAATCACAAAAATAATCAATAGAAATCCAATTTATCAACCCATGGAGGTCTGGATTTGGAGTCACGCTCAAAATTAAAGTGGAAAACCACACAACAGGCTGATCCAACTTTGATGTAATGTCCTTAAAACAAGTCAAAATGAGGCTCGGTAGTGTGTGTGGCATCCACGTGCCTGTATGACCTCCCTACAACGCCTGGGCATGCTCCTGATGAGGTGGCGGATGGTCTCCTGAGGGATCTCCTCCCAGACCTGGACTAAAGCATCTGCCAACTCCTGGACAGTCTGTGGTGCAATGTGGCGTTGGTGGATGGAGCGAGACATGATGTCCCAGATGTGCTCAATTGGATTCAGGTCTGGGGAACGGGCGGGCCAGTCCATAGCATCAATGCCTTCCTCTTGCAGGAACTGCTGACACACTCCAGCCACATGAGGTCTAGCATTGTCTTGCATGAGGAGGAACCCAGGGCCAACCACACCAGCATATGGTCTCACAAGGGGTCTGAGGATCTCATCTCGGTACCTAATGGCAGTCAGGCTACCTCTGGCGAGCACATGGAGGGCTGTGCGGCCCCCCAAAGAAATGCCACCCCACACCATGACTGACCCACCGCCAAACCGGTCGTGCTGGAGGTTGTTGCAGGCAGCAGAACGTTCTCCACGGCGTCTCCAGACTCTGTCACGTCTGTCACGTGCTCAGTGTGAACCTGCTTTCATCTGTGAAGAGCACAGGGCGCCAGTGGCGAATTTGCCAATCTTGGTGTTCTCTGGCAAATGCCAAACGTCCTGCACGGTGTTGGGCTGTAAGCACAACCCCCACCTGTGGACGTCGGGCCCTTATACCACCCTCATGGAGTCTGTTTCTGACCGTTTGAGCAGACACATGCAGATTTGTGGCCTGCTGGAGGTCATTTTGCAGGGCTCTGGCAGTGCTTCTCCTGCTCCTCCTTGCACAAAGGCGGAGGTAGCGGTCCTGCTGCTGGGTTGTTGCGCTCCTACGGCCTCCTCCACGTCTCCTGATGTACTGGCCTGTCTCCTGGTAGCGCCTCCATGCTCTGGACACTACGCTGACAGACACAGCAAACCTTCTTGCCACAGCTTGCATTGATGTGCCATCCTGGATGAGCTGCACTACCTGAGCCACTTGTGTGGGTTGTAGACTCAGTCTCATGCTACCACTAGAGTGAAAGCACCGCCAGCATTCAAAAGTGACCAAAACATCAGCCAGGAAGCATAGGAACTGAGAAGTGGTCTGTGGTCACCACCTGCAGAACCACTCCTTTATTGGGGGTGTCTTGCTAATTGCCTATAATTTCCACGTGTTGTCTATTCCATTTGCACAACAGCATGTGAAATTTATTGTCAATCAGTGTTGCTTCCTAAGTTTGATTTCACAGAAGTGTGATTGACTTGGAGTTACATTGTGTT
Source organism: Salmo trutta (assembly GCF_901001165.1). Classification (NCBI taxonomy): domain Eukaryota; kingdom Metazoa; phylum Chordata; class Actinopteri; order Salmoniformes; family Salmonidae; genus Salmo; species Salmo trutta. The sequence continues at coordinate 4,479,803 of NC_042957.1, read as the reverse complement.
GTTTAAGTGTTCCCTTTATTTTTTTGAGCAGTGTATATATATAGAAACATCAGCATTTCACTGCACTTGCGATAACATCTACAAAATACGTGTGGCGTCACTAATAACATTTTATTTGATCATATCAGAGCCGACCCATTACCCGTGACATTATTTGGAATTCTGGATCCGAACCCGCTGTAGCCTTGGTGGATCCATAAAGACTTCTAGTTAGGATGCGACAGACTCACCTAAATAGTCACTGTGCTGTGCTCTCATGTTGTCTTCTGGCACATCTAACTGCAGCCGAGAGGCCAGCGAACGAGACTGAACTACTGGGAGAGACCAGTACAGTCATAGTCAGGACAATGCAGTAATATTGATTATTGCATTGTTGGATTTGGAGCTTGCAAAAAAAAAAAAAAAAAAATTTAAATGGCTTTTCACTGTAATAGTGCACGTGACACAACATTCATGCTCCTTCTGTAATGAGAAACCATGGGCCCAATTCCAATTCCAACCCTAGACCCTATGCAGAGAGCTGAGTGGATTTGAAAGGTGTACTCAATATAGAAGTTTGCTCTCTGATTATGCTAGGTGTAAGTTACTTGCTTATAGCAATCAAATCCCATTCACATGCGCCAAATACAACAGGTGTAAACCTTACAGTGAAATGCTTAATTACAAGCCCCTAAACAACAATGCAGTTAAAATAAAAAATAAAAATAAAAAATAATTAAAGAGCAGCAGTAAAATAACAGTAGCAAGGCGATATACAGGGGGTACTGGTACAGAGCCAATGTGCGGGGGCACCGGTTAGTCGAAGTAATTGAGGTTATATGTACATGTAGGTAGAGTTAGTGACTATGCATAGATAATAACAGAGTAACAGCAGCGTAAAAGAGATGGGGGGGGGGGGGCAATGCAAATAGTCTGGGTAGCCATGCCACATCAGTGTAATTCAATTCAATCTTGGTCCTGTATTGACGCTTTTCCTGTTTGATGGTTCGTCGTAGGACATCAAGCATCTGGGTTAGAGTTCCGCTCCTTGAAAGCGGCAGCTCTACCCTTTAGCTCAGTGCGGATATTGCCTGTAATCCATGGCTTCTGGTTGGGGTATGTACGTACGTACTGTCACTGTGGGGACGACGTCATCGATGCACTTATTGATGAAGTGAGAGATGTGGTTGGTGTTCTCCTCAATGCCATCGGAAGAACCCCGGAACATATTCCAGTCTGTGCTGGCAAAAACGGTCCTGTAGTTTAGCATCTGCGTCACCTGACCACTTCTTTATTGATCGAATCACTGGTACTTCCTGCTTTAGATTTTTGCTTGTAAGCGCAAATCAGGAGGATAGCATTATGGTCAGATATTCCAAATGGAGGGTGAGGGAGAGCTTTGTATGCGTCTCTGTGTGTGGAGTATAGGTGGTCCAGAGTTGTTTTCCTCTGGTTGCACATTTAACATGCTGGTAGAAAGGAGGTAAAACTGATTTAAGTTTCCCTGCATTAAAGTCCCCGGCCACTAGGAGCGCCGCCCCAATTTTTTTATTTAACTAGGCAAGTCAGTTAAGAATAAATTCTTATTTATAATGACGGCCTAGGAACAGTGGGTTAACTGCCTTGTTCAGGGGCAGAACGACAGATTTTTACCTTGTCAGCTCGAGGATTCGATCTAGCAACCTTTCGGTTACTGGCCCAACGCTCTAACCACTAGGCTACCTGCCGCTACTTTTCCTGTTTGCTTATGGTCTTATACAGCTCTGAGTGTGGTCTTAGTACCAGCATCGGTTTGTGGTGGTAAATAGACAGCTACGAAAAATATAGATAAACTCCTAGTAAATAGTGTGGTCTATAGCTTATCATGAGATACTCTAACTCAGGCGAGCAAAACCTAGAAACTTCCTTACTATTAGATTTCATGAACCAGCTGTTGTTTACAAATATACAAAACACACCACCCCTCGTCTTACCAGAGGCAGCTGTTCTATCTTGCAGAAGCAGTGTAAACCCAGCCAACTGTATGTTACTCATGTCATCGTTCAGCCACGACTCGATGAAACATAAGATAGAGTTTTTAATGTCCCGTTGGTAGGATATTTGTGATCGTAGCTCTATTTTGTTATCCAATGATTGTACGTTGACTAATAGGACCGATGTTAATGGAAGATTACCCACTCGCCGTCGGATCCTTACAAGGCACCCCAACCTACGTCCCCGATATCTCTGTCTCTTTCTAATGCGAATCACAGGAGTTTGGGTCTTGTCTGGTGTCTGAAGTAAATCCTTCGCGTCTGATTCGTTAAAGAAAAAAAATCTTCGTCCAGTACGAGGTGAGTAATCGCTGTCCTGATATCTAGAAGCTCTTTTCGGTCATAAATGACAGTTGCAGAAAAATTTACAAAGTAAGTTACAAATAACACACAATTGTTTAGGAGACCGTAAAACAGCAGCAATCTCCTCCGGCGCCATTGAACATCTCTCAGATTTCCATAGGGATTAGGGGTAATTTAGGATTGGGCCTTGGAGTCTGATTTACCTAGCTGCCTGGGGGGTCTTGCCTGGGGGGTCTTACCTGGGGTGCTGGGGCTCTTACCTAGCTGCCTGGGGGGCTGAGGCTCTGAGGGGGTGTAAGACTGCCCCCTGGGGACCAGGCCGTGGAGGTGCTCCTGAACCAGTTGGATGGCTGCGTTCATCTCGTCACTGGTTGAACGCGTCCTGGGTGCCACCGGAACAGTCTGTCTCTGTGGTACTGGGAAACACAAGTTTCATACAGTTTCTTTGACAGTATGTTTTCATTAGTTTAGTCAGTAATAGGTGTCATGATAAAACAGGACGACACATTACAGGTAGTAATTTCTAATAGTCAGATGTAATCTTGGTTTAATTAAGGCAGATTGACAGAGCGTGAGGGAAACGTACTAGGTGGGTAGGCTGCAGTCTTGTTGATAGAGATCTGGGCCTCAGACATAGCCCTCAGTAGCAGGTTCTTGTTGGCTTGTTTGGCCGGGGGCAGGGAGGGTCTAGAAACGCACCGAGACATGGGTCAACACACAGACAACCCCCTGGGGGGGGGTGTCCCAACAGAGTGTACCAGTAATGGGGGTGTCCCAACAGAGTGTACCAGTAATGTGAAAGTAGGGATGTTGAAAACAGTTCTGCTGCTGTCCTAAGGTGTTCCCCTTAACTATCTGGAATCAAGAGTTGCTACTCAACACAACAAGAAGCAAAACATACAGAGTAGATGAACATGTGGAAAGGAGAGAGTAACAGAGGTAGAGGGATAGTGTGTGTGTGTGTGTGTGTGTGTGTGTTCCCTTACTTGCGTTCTGGTTTGGAAGGCAGGGACACTCTGCTAGACAGGTTCTTGACCCCGTATCCTTCATCTTCCTCATCATCATCCTCCTCCTCCTCATCACTGTCTCGACCGCCGTCTGCTGCCTGATTCACCCGCACCACGGAGCTCACCACTGGGGCTTTGCGCTTCCTCGAAGCCTCCTCCTGCTGCTGCTGGAGACAACAAGACCAGAGATGGTTGGCGACAGACACGGGAAAGCCGTACCGACCGGCGACAGTTTGATCCATTTCAAATGATTAAGAAATGCATCCTTCTTTCCTTTAAGTAATCAGAGATCTCATTGGTTGGAATGATTAAAAGTAATACGGTGGTTTCACCAATCTAAAATCACTTCTTGATCTCTGATTATGTCAAGAAAATGAGGAAGGATGTATTTCTGATGTATTGGAGGCCCTTGACCCTTGACTTAATAAAGGTAATACGTAAACAATCTGCACCCTGCTGCTGCCTCCCTCTCTGTATGGCCTGCTGTCTCTGCTGCTCCTACTGTCCAGGTGATGGTTGCTGTGCTGCTGTCTGCTGTGAGACCCCGAGGACCCCTCTGAGGACCTATAGGCGTCCGCCGACCTGCCTGTCCCTGAGGAGGACCTGCCCTGGGGTGGCCTGTAGATCTGAGCTGATGCCCGCCCTCCTCCGGAGGTGGATCCACGCAGGCGACCTGGGAGGACGCCCATGTCCACGGGGTCCTCGCCGATGAGGTCATCGTCTAGCTCGGGCTTGATGTCGATGACGGCCTCGGAGGAGGGAGGGTCCATCAGGGGCTTGACCGTGGAGGTGAGGCGGGACGAGGAAGTTCTGTCTGAGGAGACCCTTCTGGACAGAATGACAGTGATGTTAGTGTGTGTGAGTATGAGCCGTTTCACCCTGTTTGGTTGCAATAAAATGCTGAGGCTTCACGGCAATTAATTGATCCACATGTAGGTGTTGAGGTCTTGTCTGAGGAGCTACTTCTGAATTAAATAAATGTGTTACGGGGTCTTTCACATGATCCAAGCCAACCCGAACCATGGTGATTTCAGTGAACATGGCATGGCCTTTTCAATATATAGCTAATCAATGTTTGAGAAACTCAACCCGTACCTGTGCTCATGGGCAGAGCTTGACACACGGGCCTCTGTCCTATCAGAGCGTGAGCTGGACACCGCAAGGCCCTTTGACTCCTCCCCCTTCCACTCACTCTTCCCTGATGAGGTGCCAGTGTCGGAGTACAGCTGAGGCCTCAGGGACGCGGGTTCTTGATACACACACAGAGAGATTGTCAATTTAGCTATACAAGGGTAAAGATAGATATAATACTGGTCAAAGCCAGCTCTACAACATACTCAAATAGCTAGACTACTTTATGCTATAGTGTTGTAACGTTCCTAGCCTTGATAAGACTGTTACAATCCTCTCTTAGGGGTTGTTTGTTTTGGCATCGAACGACTCAAGGTCTTTCAATTCCCACTAGGGTGGGAATCTAGTGGCGCAGCAGTCTAAAGCACTGCATCTCAGTGCAAGGGGCGCCATTACAGTCCCTGGTTCAAATCTAGGTGTATAACAATTGGCCCTGCGTCGTCCGGGTTTGGCTGGGGTAGGCCGTCATTGTAAATAACAATTTGTTCTTAACCGACTTGCCTAGTTAAATAAAGGTTAAATAAATACATATGGTGAGATACTCTGTTCAATACAGTATATTTTGACTTTTTCACCTAGGGAGCTGGTACTCCTTTGTGGTCACTGGAACTTAGCCACAGACCTCAGCTTCTCCAGGACTCCATGTAACCTGAACTTACCTACTGCCACAGACCTCAGCTTCTCCAGGGCTCCATATAACCTGAACTTACCTACTGCCACAGACCTCAGCTTCTCCAGGACTCCATGTAACCTGTAACTTACCTACTGCCACAGACCTCAGCTTCTCCAGGACTCCATGTAACCTGAACTCACCTACTGCCACAGACCTCAGCTTCTCCAGGACTCCATGTAACCTGTAACATCACACCATACTTAGAACCATTGAAATAAAAAATACAAAGTTACACCCAAACAATCTTCTCAACTCAAGACACTTGCTATAACTGCCAAATAGCGAGACAATGACTTTAGAATTTCTGGGACCAGGGATAGCTGGTCGCATACGTACCAGACAGTAAACTTGATGGTATTGTTGCCGAGGAAGAGGGACAGGTCATCAGACATCTGCTGTGAAGTCTTCTTGTTGGCTACCATCACCATGATATAGTCTGGTAACTCTTCATCTAGGGGAGAGAGAACAATCAGAAAAACGTATTATATTCTAGAACCCTTGGTAGAAGGTCAACATCCATAGAAATATTATAATTGTATATATATATATATATAATGTCAACAGCAGTCAGATGAATTGCTGCAGATCAGAAGCTGAGGTCAATATTCACACTAACCAACATAGGCACCGAGTTCTTGAAGCTTTCCCTTGATAGCAGCCTGGAAGAAAATAACAATATATTGTCAATTGCTAGCCTTGGGCCAGAAAACAACTTAGTTACTAGGTACCAGGTCCGGTTGAACATTTAAAGCAGCAATCAGCAGTAGAAACAATAACAATGTCTATTCCCCACCCCTGTTTGGGTAATAAACTGAAAAATTGGACATTGAAATATCAAATTTAGACATAGTTGAACCAGTATATTTGCGTTAGAAATCCAATTTACGGTCAGAAAGCTCCGATTCAAACTCCCATTCTACACACTCCCGATGTTGTGTCCCAAAGCTACTGTTCTGCAAGCGTTAATGTCAAAATGTGTTGGTTACTCACAAAATATGGAGTTTTACAGCGCAACTAACGTTAGCTATCTTCATTTACCGCCGGTTTGTAGTTAGCTAACATTACTTCTAAACAAAGGTTTTAATAAAAATGTACAAGCAACCGGGGGGAACACCTTAGAGCTGTTGTGGACTTCCAACATGTGAGTTACAGTACTGGGTCCCTAATAGGCATATTTCTGGGTTGTTTGTACATTTGTACAAATTCTCTCATGGGTTAGTTAGCTAGCTAGCTAACGTCAGTTGAGCTAATAGCAAGGTAGCACCGTTAGCTTAAAAAATAAAAATAAAGATGGCACCGTTAGCTAGCTAGCTAACTAGCGTTAGCTACCTAACTAGAGAGTTAATAAGACAAATAACTAGCATCCAAATGACCTCACCCGTATTTTCTTGCTTATCTCTGTGCCGATCTCCATGTTTGCGTTCGCTGTACCTAATACACTAAGAGTCGTTATTAATAATATTTTTTTTTAAGTAGGTTATTCACTAAAACAACATGTCCTTCCCTACAAAAACACTAACGCCACTGAATGCTAAATGCTAAATGCTAGCAAACACATTCGCAATGCAATGTGGGATGGTGGAGTCTCCGGTAGCAAGGTGCGGGGCACAGCCCAACCGACTGTTTTTCAGCTTTCTTTTATTATGGGTGAATAAATAAATACATAAATACAATAATGAACTACCATTACTTAAGGCTTCATTTTATTCCTAAATCACTCACGATATTATTTTATTTTATCATCCCGTTCTCATTATACATCAGTAAGGAAGACCCTTATTAATAATGTCCGGAATTCATTTAGCCATTCATTGTAGTCATTGTGATCTATAGACTTGTTATACCTCGAGTTTTTATCGTGTTCATTAACTGGTGACATTCATGGATTACTCATATTAATGAAGTCCGATTTAATTAACAAATATTACAGTCAGTTGATAACAGGTTATAAATGTGTCTGTGTTGGCAAAATCACTATATCTCATCGAGCCGAGCTGGGTGTGGTTGCCGATTATCACAGTTCCAACACCATTCAGAAACGTCCAGCGACGTCAAAAGAGCCCCAGAGTGGAGGTGTCATAAAACCCATTTAACCTAGCGGTCAAACAGATATGGTTACAGTCGTTTTTCTACCATTAATTTTTCCAACAGGGGATTTTAGAAACACTTCAAATAAGATCTTTGTGTCGGGTAGTCTTACCCTGGCATGACGTTTGATAAACATGCAAATCTCTCTCAGACAACCATGCAAATCTCTCTCAGACAACCATGCAAATCTCTCTCAGACAACCATGCAAATCTCTCTCAGACAAGGTGACTTTTATCAATATATTCGGCTCTGTTTACTCTCAGATTCAAGAATACTAATTTAGCTTCAAAGTAGACATCACGCATATCCCAGCATGCTCCTGCATGTCATCTCTAGTTGACACCTTCGCTAACAGGTATTGTGTCAGTTTAAAACTTGCACATGACAGTTCACAGAATTGTCCATTTAAAGACATACAGTATAGCCAATGTATTAATTACTACTTTAGCTAACATTAGATAGTTAATCCAGAGAGATTCATACCTTTGCCTCGATTTGGCCGTCTCAGATCATCATGGTATTTGTAGTTCTTTATGATAGCCACATTAGCAGCTAATTAGAATTGAATTTTTTTTGGGGGGGGGGTAAATAGAGCCGAATATATTAATAAAAGTCACCATGTCCTAGAGAGATTTGCATGGTTATCAAAACATCACGCCAGGGTAAGCCATTTCTTTTTTTTATGTTTATTACATTTTTTTAAATTAAATATATTTTTTGTATTTTTTTGGTATTTTACCCTCTTTTTCGATCATGTCTCATCGCTGCAACTCCCCAACGGGCTCGGGAGAGGCGAAGGTCGAGTCATGCATCCTCCAAAACAAAGCTCCTTAACAACCGCCCGCTTAACCTGAAAGCCAGCTGCACCAATGTGTCGGAGGAAACACTGTTAAACTGACTACCGGAAGTCAGCCACTAGGAGTCGCTAGAGTGCGACGAGCCAAGTTTTATGCAGATTTTCTGAATATTAGCATGAAAATCTGTCACAAATTGGATGGAAACCTAGCAAGTGATATCCTTCACCACTGTCATTTTAAGAATGATATCACAAACCAGTCATGACTATTCAACAAAACATCATTTAAGTTTATTTTCAGCAAATTTCTTAGTTACATGATTGTATAACTAACTAACAGAGGACTTGAAGTTAAGGTTGCAGTATGTATTAAGTTTAGCAATGAGGATGAAAACTAGCATAGTTCAGCTAGCCAGCTAGTTTATAGAGTTCAATGTGTCAAATCGGATGGCCTGTTGTCCAGGCCTCTGGCAGTCTCTATGGGGGTGCCACAGGGTTCAATTCTTGGGCCAACTCTTTTCTCTGTATACATCAATGATGTCGCTCTTGCTGCTGGTGAGTCTCTGATCCACCTCTACGCAGACGACACCATTCTGTATACTTCTGGCCCTTCTTTGGACACTGTGTTAATAACCCTCCAGACGAGCTTCAATGCCATACAACTCTCCTTCCGTGGCCTCCAACTGCTCTTAAATACAAGTAAAACTAAATGCATGCTCTTCAACCGATCACTGCCTGCACCTGCCCGCCCGTCCAGCATCACTACTCTGGGACGGTTCTGACTTAGAATATGTGGACAACTACAAATACGTAGGTGTCTGGTTAGACTGTAAACTCTCCTTCCAGACTCACATCAAACATCTCCAATCCAAAGTTAAATCTAGAATTGGCTTCCTATTTCGCAACAAAGCATCCTTCACTCATGCTGCCAAACATACCCTCGTAAAACTGACCATCCTACCGATCCTCGACTTCGGCGATGTCATTTACAAAATAGCCTCCAATACCCTACTCAATAAACTGGATGCAGTCTATCACAGTGCCATCCGTTTTGTCACCAAAGCCCCATATATTACCCACCACTGCAACCTATACACTCTCGTTGGCTGGCCCTCGCTTCATACTCGTTGCCAAACCCACTGGCTCCAGGTCATCTACAAGACCCTGCTAGGTAAAGTCCCCCCTTATCTCAGCTCATTGGTCACCATAGCAGCACCCACCTGTAGCACACACTCCAGCAGGTATATCTCTCTGGTCACCCCCAAAGCCAATTCCTCCTTTGGCCGTCTCTCCTTCCAGTTCTCTGCTGCCAATGACTGGAACGAACTACAAAAATATCTGAAACTGGAAACACTTATCTCCCTCACTAGCTTTAAGCACCAGCTGTCTGAGCAGCTCACAGATCACTGCACCTGTACATAGCCCATCTATAATTTAGCCCAAACAACTACCTCTTCCCCTACTGTATTTATTTATTTTGCTCCTTTGCACCCTATTATTTCTATTTCTACTTTGCACTTTCTTTCACAAATATAAATAATCTCTCTCTTTTGTCCATAATAATAATGTCATTGTGTTCTTCTTTAGCCAGCCGCCCGCAGACAGCGCTGTTGGCTAGAGCGCACGTGCCAATACCAGTGGGCTCAGTCATTATATTACTCAACATTTGTTGTGAGAAAACCATCAGTAGAGTTGAAAATGAGATGGAAACCCATTTTCCATGTGTTTTTTAAAAAAATCTGGTACATGGGCAATTTTAACCGCAAAAAGGTATGTCATCACGCACAGCTTTTTATCTGCAACAAGTCAATTTGATGGAAACATCTCGGAGGGGGGGTGCATATTGGTTTCATGCTGGTTTTAGAATATTCGTATGAAAATCTGTCGCCAATTGGATGGAAACCTAGCTGCTGAAAATAATAAATCCGATGATTTATATTGAAGCAAAGCAAATCGATATACAATCCCAAATATCAATAGTAAAACAAAGCTTGAAATGATGTTTGAGTGAACCCTAAATACAGGAAATGAATGAGGAAGTCGCTTCTGGACATGGTAGACTCCTTCTTTTCACCACTCTATTCAAGAGAGTGTTGTGTCCTTGTCTATGGGCTCAAATCAAATTGTATTTGTCAGACGCTTCATAAACACAGGTGTAGACTAACAGTGAAATGCTTACTTACTGGCCCATCCCAACAATGCAGGAAGAAACAGAAATACATTAACACTTATTTATTTGTATTTATTTTTATTTCACCTTTATTTAACCAGGTAGGCTAGTTGAGAACAAGTTCTCATTTACAACTGCGACCTGGCCAAGATAAAGCAAAGCAGTGCGACACAAACAACAACACAGAGTTACACATGGAATAAACACGCGTACAGTCAATAACACAATAGGGGGGAAAATAAAGTCTATATACAGTGTGTGCAAATGGCGTGAGGAGGTAAGGCAATAAATAGGCCATAGTAGCGAAGTAATTACAATTTAGCAGATTAACATTGGAGTGATAGATGAGCAGATGATGATGTGCAAGTAGAAATACTGGTGTGCAAAAGAGCAGAAAAGTAAATAAAAACAATATGGGGATGAGGTAGGTAGATTGGATGGGCTATTTACAGATGGGCTATGTAATAATAAAAGGAGTAGTAAATATACAATGAGTAACGATAACTTGACTATATACACGGGGTACCAGTACCGAGTCCATGTGCAGGAGTACGAGGTAATTGAGGTAGATACTGTATGTACATATAGGTAGGGGTAAAGTAACTAGGCAACAGGATAGATAATATACAGTAACAACAGCGTATGGGATAAGTCAAAAGAGTTAGTGCAAAAAGGGTCAGTGCAGATAGTCTGGGTAGCTACTGGTTAACTATTTAACTAACTATTTAGCAGTCTTATGGTTGGGGGTAGAAGCTATTCAGGGTCCTGTTGGGTCCAGACTTGGTGCATCGGTACCTCTTGCCATGAGGTAGCAGATAAAATAGTCTATGACTCTCATTTTACAATGGGTCTGCGAAGGTTCTGCAGTGTATTGCAGTAAATTATGTCTATTTAATAAGTCAAATATCTTTGAGCAGCAAACAGGGAAACAACGAATCCCAGATGAAAAATGTTCTGCCTGAGGAGGGTCGTTTGTTTACCTGAATGTTCTGCCTGAGGAGGGTCGTTTGTTTACCTGAATGTTCTGCCTGAGGAGGGCGTTGTTTACCTGAATGTTCTGCCTGAGGAGGGTCATTTGTTTACCTGAATGTTCTGCCTGAGGAGGGTCGTTTGTTTACCTGAATGTTCTGCCTGAGGGTCGTTTGTTTACCTGAATGTTCTGCCTGAGGAGGGTCGTTTGTTTACCTGAATGTTCTGCCTGAGGAGGGTCGTTGTTTACCTGAGTGTTCTGCCTGAGGAGGGTCGTTTGTTTACCTGAATGTTCTGCCTGAGGAGGGCGTTGTTTCGTCATGGGGATTTCTACTAGCTCCATATTTCACTCTCCATATTTTGTTATGCATATTTAGTGGTTCACACACACAGCTGGAGTGGTATTTACATGTTTACACTGTAGTCATTTAGCAGATGATCTAATCCAGAGCGGCATACAGGAGCAATTAGGGTTAAGTGCCTTGCTCAAGGGCACATCGAGAGATTTTTCACCTAGTCAGCTCATATGTCTCCTGGAGTGAATGGTGATAGTTTAATGTAGGAAGATCAACGACTTACATCCAGGAGAAAAGCATGGATTTACCCATTAACTGATAGCAAGCGGATTAATATCAGAACATCACAGGACTACTGCTAAGAGCTGGGATGATAAACCCAAAATTATCGACTCCAACCATACCGATCACTTATGGGCAGGCGTTTTATTGATATCATTCATTATGATAAGTAGCCTATACTAGATAAATGTGAAGTTTGAAATGAAATAAATTTGTTAATATGGGTCATTGTTAAGGGGAGAATTGATGCCTACAACCATCATACTAGTAGTAGTAGTTTAAAGGATAATAAATAATAACTGGGGTCCACATTGATGTTTTAAACTTATACTTCTATTTATCATTATCACATCAATTCAGGCAATTTATTATGATACGGATTGTTGTCCATAAGCCCAGCTCTAACTCCTACCCAGAATAATACATGGTGTCTATATGTCCCAGCTCTAACACCTACCCAGAATAATACATGTCTATATGTCCCAGCTCTAACACCTACCCAGAATAATACATGTCTATATGTCCCAGCTCTAACACCTACCCAGAATAATACATGTCTATATGTCCCAGCTCTAACACCTACCCAGAATAATACATGTTGTCTATATGTCCCAGCTCTAACTCCTACCCAGAATAATACATGTCTATATGTCCAGCTCTAACTCCTACCCAGAATAATACATGTTGTCTATATGTCCAGCTCTAACTCCTACCCAGAATAATACATGTCTATATGTCCCAGCTCTAACTCCTACCCAGAATAATACATGTCTATATGTCCCAGCTCTAACTCCTACCCAGAATAATACATGTCTATATGTCCCAGCTCTAACTCCTACCCAGAATATTACATGTCTATATGTCCAGCTCTAACTCCTACCCAGAATAATACATATCTATATGTCCCAGCTCTAACTCCTACCCAGAATAATACATGTTGTCTATATGTCCCAGCTCTAACACCTACCCAGAATAATACATGTTGTCTATATGTCCCAGCTCTAACACCTACCCAGAATAATACATGTCTATATGTCCAGCTCTAACACCTACCCAGAATAATACATGTTGTCTATATGTCCCAGCTCTAACTCCTACCCAGAATAATACATGTTGTCTATATGTCCCAGCTCTAACACCTACCCAGAATAATACATGTCTATATGTCCCAGCTCTAACTCCTACCCAGAATAATACATGTTGTCTATATGTCCCAGCTCTAACTCCTACCCAGAATAATACATGTTGTCTATATGTCCAGCTCTAACACCTACCCAGAATAATACATGTCTATATGTCCCAGCTCTAACACCTACCCAGAATAATACATGTCTATATGTCCCAGCTCTAACACCTACCCAGAATAATACATGTCTATATGTCCCAGCTCTAACTCCTACCCAGAATAATACATGTTGTCTATATGTCCCAGCTCTAACTCCTACCCAGAATAATACATGTCTATATGTCCCAGCTCTAACTCCTACCCAGAATAATACATGTTGTCTATATGTCCCAGCTCTAACACCTACCCAGAATAATACATGTCTATATGTCCCAGCTCTAACTCCTACCCAGAATAATACATGTCTATATGTCCCAGCTCTAACTCCTACCCAGAATAATACATGTTGTCTATATGTCCCAGCTCTAACTCCTACCCAGAATAATACATGTCTATATGTCCCAGCTCTAACACCTACCCAGAATAATACATGTCTATATGTCCCAGCTCTAACTCCTACCCAGAATAATACATGTCTATATGTCCCAGCTCTAACTCCTACCCAGAATAATACATGTTGTCTATATGTCCCAGCTCTAACTCCTACCCAGAATAATACATGTCTATATGTCCCAGCTCTAACACCTACCCAGAATAATACATGTCTATATGTCCCAGCTCTAACTCCTACCCAGAATAATACATGTCTATATGTCCCAGCTCTAACACCTACCCAGAATAATACATGTCTATATGTCCCAGCTCTAACTCCTACCCAGAATAATACATGTCTATATGTCCAGCTCTAACTCCTACCCAGAATAATACATGTCTATATGTCCAGCTCTAACTCCTACCCAGAATAATACATGTTGTCTATATGTCCAGCTCTAACACCTACCCAGAATAATACATGTTGTCTATATGTCCCAGCTCTAACTCCTACCCAGAATAATACATGTTGTCTATATGTCCCAGCTCTAACTCCTACCCAGATTAATACATGTCTATATGTCCCAGCTCTAACTCCTACCCAGAATAATACATGTTGTCTATATGTCCAGCTCTAACTCATACCCAGAATAATACATACATTTTGACATACACATCGCTAATTGCCTTCAATGTATTCTAGAAGACACTGGCAAACTTCCTCGATCCAAGTATGTTTTGGCCAATTAATACTTCCTATTAGATGACAAGATAAACAAGTGGCAGTTAAGAGTCTGACATGGAATACCACGCCTAACGCTAGCCTGTAATCTGTGTAAGAAGGCAATATTTAGTGAGAAATTATCATTTGTTACCTATTGGTTTTCAGGCCTTCTATCAAAATTGTACAAGTCCTATGAGCTTAAAAAGGGTTAATTAACAACCTTCGGGGTCAAAGATGTTGAAAAAGTGGCATTGAAGAGTCTGACATGAAATACCATGCCTAGCCCTAACCTGTGTGGATGTACTACCACGATATCCTATCCTACCCACAATTCAGTAGTGGTCTTCAGGGAGAGGCACAGCTGTTTCTGCCATACCATGACTGGGAAAGATACCAGAAGACCTTATATCTATCTCATTAGATCAGAACAGGATGGATCAACAGTGATTCATATTGCTGGTTTACATCCCAAAATATATATTGTGTTCATTGTTTTCACAACCTTTTCTGTCATGAGAATAAGGACAGGTGTCACATGATGGGTTAAAGATGTTGGGAGACTCTGACATAGTGCTTCCCAACTTGACTTATTTGAGACATGCTATACATCATGAGAAAAATGCAGTTTAAAGACATTCACCTTTGAATAAAAGTGTCCTATATCAGTCTACAAGGTTTTCATTGGAATCCATTAGGGAGTCATATGATGACTGTGACCCTATGACTAAACCTGCTATTCAACATGTTTGGCTTGCAGTATGTTTGGCTTGGAGTCTTGCATCGGCAGTTACCTGGCTGCTGTGGTGATGGCAGTAATGCTTGAGGAGGTCCTAGGTAAACCATTTATACTGGAGGAGGTCCTTGGTAAACCACTCATACTGGAAGAGGTCCTTGGTAAACCACTCATACTGGAGGAGGTTCTTGGTAAACCACTCAGACTGGAAGAGCTCCTTGGTAAACCACTCATACTGGAAGAGGTCCTTGGTAAACCACTCATACTGGAAGAAGCCCTTGGTAAACCACTCATACTGGAAGAAGCCCTTGGTAAACCATTTATACTGGAGGAGATCCTTGGTTAACCCCTCATACTGGAAGAGGCCCTTGGTAAACCACTCATACTGGAAGAGGTCCTTGGTAAACTACTCATACTGGAAGAGGCCCTTGGTAAACCCCAGGATATAGACCACAGGATATAGAGTTAGTATTTTGTCAAGCTTTATCTATTCAGATTCACCAATGTCCACCTTTCTGAGACAAAAGGTTAGTTGAACCTCACAAAGCAATCGGTCTATGAAGGGACAATATATTTTTCAGGGATTCAACAGTCTTAGTCAAGGGTTTCATAAAACTAGTTTTATTTAATCAGGTCATTTTTCATACAGTATATGAACTGGTCTCACACACAACGCATACATACACACACACACACACATACACACACACACACACACACCTGTTTATATGGTTTATGGGGAACCACCTTTCCCATGGTCCTATCAATGAAATGTACTTTTTGTTTTTTATATGTAAGACACAACTGACTTCTGATTGGTTCATAGGATCATACTGAAGTAACATGCCTGTAAACACACACACATAAACACTTGATTTGATATTATTCTCCTCACTCCTACTCTTGATGAGGGCTGGATGGAGGGAACTGAAAAACAAACACACATTGCCCACATACCCTGTCAGGTTGTACAACACATTTAACACAACAGTTGTTTGGCACTAAATACTGTCACAACCATTATGTCAAATGCTTTGGGGAAAAAAGACACTGAGTCATTTATACAAGCTGTCATTTATACTTCTCTTTTGGAGCATAGGGTTCTCAACAGCCTCCTAGTGGAGCATAGGGCCTCAACAGCCTCCTAATGGAGCATAGGGACTCAACATCAAGGAGGGTTCAGCCTATAGGGTCATGGAGACAGGTGATGCATGCTGCCCCACCACCACAGTGTACAGTCAGGTCCCAAAAGTATTGGCACCCTTGATAAAGATGTGGCATGATGAACTTTACCCAGCGGCAAAGTTCACCAGCGGCATGATGAATTTTACCCAGCAGCAGGACATTTTTGCCCCAAAAACGGGATGCCTCTATCAAAAGGCTGACACTTGGCACACATCAAACTCCACAAACAAATGGTTAATTGACCACAAAATCAAAATTTTGCAATGGCCATCTCAGTCTCCGGACTTGGAACTCCATTGAAAATCTGTGGTTTGAGGTGAAGAGAGCAGTCCATAAGACCAGATGGAAGGATATCAAGGATCTGGAAAGATTGTGTATGGAGGAATGGTCGAAGATCCCTCCCAATGAGTTCTCCAATCTCATAAAACATTTATTCTCGCAAGGTAAGGTATTGAAAACAGGGTGCGTTGTTTAAAAATATTTTCCTCTTAAGTAATTGTATTCATCTAAAATTGAATTTTCCTATCTTTTTTAGCATACAATGTAGCTTAGTATTTGTATTCATTTTATTCAGCCATTTTTTGCTCGTCTTTATCAAGGGTGCCAATCATTTTGGATATGACTGTAACTCCAGCTGATAAACCTCATAGAGATTGTTGAGCTTGGCTGAGGCCAATCATAGCAGTCATTTCAGGTTGAGGAACGCCATTATCACGTTGCTCTTTCTCTAGCAAGTCCAGAGAGATTACAGGCATGCTGCACTTGGCGAGATGGGGGGGGGGGTAAAGCTAAAATCATAACATTTTTACAGAAGAGGTTGTGGAAGGAGAACAACTCAACAAGCCCAGAGGCAACGAAGAGAGAGAGAGAGAGAGAGTTGAAATACAGGCTAAATGTACTGCAGATGCTGTAGTATATTGTCCATTATTAAACCCTAATCCACGTGTCAAACTCATTCCACGGAGAGCCGAGTGTCTGAGGGTTTTCGCTCCTCCCTTGTACTTGATTGATGAATTAAGGTCACCAATTAACTCCCTTCATCTGGTTGTCTAGGACTTAATTGAAAGGAAAAACCAAAAACCCCACTGATACTCAGCCCTATGTGGAATGAGTTTGACACCCCCTGCCCTAAACCCTCACCCCAATAATGATGATCATGCCAGAATTTGAAGAAGTCGTAGAAATTTGTGAATGCTATTCCTTTTCTACATTACCAAAAAAAGGGTAATCTTTTGACTTCAAAGACCTTGTTAATCATGAACAATGCCTGGATTGAAAAAATGACACGAACAAGATCGAACATTGCAGTATGAACAACTGCAAAATAAAGTCATTTCACAGTCATTTCACAATCTAATTTACTACAGCACTTATTTGGGTAAAAAGTATACTATTTGGGCAAATGTTATATTGACTTGACTTTCCACGTGAAATGTGTATCTAATGATTGTCAAAAAATACTTGAGACCAAAAAATACAGGTTATGAGTATTAACTTAGCAGTTTAGGAGAATTAGGTTAAGGTTAGGAAAAGGGTTAGGGTTAGTGCAAAAATGTTCTACTTCTGACATTCATTTGTCAAAAAGCTGGATCCCTTCCAGCCATGACCCCAAGACCCTCTACATTTTGCTTAAAAGGGAAATGTCACTATAAAAATACAACCAATGGCCACTAGGGGGCAGACGGTGACTATCATATATACACAACTGTGTTGAATTTGTATGTTTACACAAGGCTCTATTAGCTCACTTCAACAGAACAGCACATTTCTGTCAGCTCACGTCAACAGCTCAACAGAACAGCACATTTCTGTCAGCTCATTTCAACAGCTCAACAGAACAGCACATTTCTGTCAGCTCATTTCAACAGCTCAACAGAACAGCACATTTCTGTCAGCTCACGTCAACAGCTCAACAGAACAGCACATTTCTGTCAGCTCATTTCAACAGCTCAACAGAACAGCACATTTCTGTCAGCTCATTTCAACAGCTCAACAGAACAGCACATTTCTGTCAGCTCACGTCAACAGCTCAACAGAACAGCACATTTCTGTCAGCTCACGTCAACAGCTCAACAGAACAGCACATTTCTGTCAGCTCATTTCAACAGCTCAACAGAACAGCACATTTCTGTCAGCTCATTTCAACAGCTCAACAGAACAGCACATTTCTGTCAGCTCATTTCAACAGCTCAACAGAACAGCACATTTCTGTCAGCTCACGTCAACAGCTCAACAGAACAGCACATTTCTGTCAGCTCATTTCAACAGCTCAACAGAACAGCACATTTCTGTCAGCTCACGTCAACAGCTCAACAGAACAGCACATTTCTGTCAGCTCATTTCAACAGCTCAATAGAACAGCACATTTCTGTCAGCTCATTTCAACAGCTCAACAGAACAGCACATTTCTGTCAGCTCATTTCAACAGCTCAACAGAACAACACATTTCTGTCAGCTCATTAGAACAGCACATTTCTGTCAGCTCACGTCAACAGCTCAACAGAACACATCAGTCATCTTGTGTTCTTTCCCCCAACGGGAACTAAACAGTGAGTCAAAGTTGTCAATAAAAATGTATTAAAAGTAATAAAATACTAATTGGAAATATGTAGGCTAATATATAAAGGGTTAAGTTTATATACTCACCAGACAGTTTATTAGTTACACCCATACAGTACTGTGTTGGATGCCCTTTGCCTCCAGAACAGTCTGAATTCTTCGAGGTGTGGATTCTACAGGTCGGAAGCGTTCCACAGGGATGTTCGTCCATGCTGGCGCGACAGCATCACACAGTTGCTGCAGATTGGACGACGCTACACCACCGCCAACAGCTTGTACTGTTGACACCAGGCAGGATGGGGCCATGGACTCATGCTGCTTACACCAAATCCTGACTCTGCCATCAGCATGACGCAACAGGAACCAGGATATGTCGGGCCAGGCAGTGTTTTTCCACTCCTCAGATGTCCAGTGTTGGTGATGGCGTGCCCACTGGAGATGCTTCTTGTTTTTAGCTGATAGGAGTGGAACCCAGTGTGGTCGTCTGCTGCAATATCCCATCCATGACAAGGACCGACGAGTTGTGTGTTCTGAGATGCCGTTCTGCAAACCACTGTTGTACTGCGCCATTATTTGTCTGTTTGTGGCCCGCCTTTACCTTGCCCGATTCTTGCCATTCTCCTTCGACCTCTCATCAACGAGCTGTTTTAGCCCACAGGACTGCCGCTGACTGGATGTGTTTTGTTTGTCGCACCGTTCTCGGTAAACCTTAGATACTGTCGTGTGTGAAAATCCCAGGAGGCCGTTTCTGAGATAGTCGATCCGGCGTGCCTGGAACCGACGATCATACCACGCTCAAAGTTGCTTGGGTCACTCGTTTTGCCCGTTTTAACGTTCAATCCAACAGTACCTGAATGTCTGGATGCCTGTTTTATATAGCAAGCCACGGCCACGGTGATCCATTTTCATGAACGTGGTGGTGTACCTAATAAACTGTCCTTTGAATGTGTGTGTGTATATATATATATATATGGAAGAACTTGACTGGCCTGCATAGAAACCTGACCTCAACCGCATCGAACACCTTTGGGATGAATTGGAACGCCGACTGCGAGCCAGGACTAATCGCCCAACATCAGTGCCCGACCTCCCTAATGCTCTTGTGGCTGAATGGAAGCAAGTCCCCTCAGCAATGTTCCAACACCTTGTGGAAAGCCTTCCCAGAATAGTGGAGGCTGTTATAGCAGCAAAGGGGAGACCAACTTCATATTAATGCCCATGATTTTGGAATGACGAGCATGTATCCACATACCTTTGGTAATTTGGTGAATATATATATATATATATTCACCAAATTACCAAAGGTATGTGGATACATGCTCGTCATTCCAAAATCATGGGCATTAATATGAATTTCCCTTCACTGGAACTAAGTGGCCTAGCCCAAACCAATGAAAAACAGCCCCAGACCATTATTCCTCCTCCACCAAACTTAACAGCCATGGAAACCCATTTCATGAAGCTCCTGATGAACAGTTCTTGTGCTGAGTTTGCTTCCAGAGGCAGTTTGGAACTCGGTAGTGAGTGTTGCAACCCTGGACAGACAATTTTTACGCGCTACGCTCTTCAGCACTCGGTGGTCCCGTTCTGTGAGCATGTGTGGCCAACCACTTCACGGCTGAGCCGTTGTTGCTCCTAGACATTTCCACTTCACAATAACAGCACTTACAGTTGACCGGGGCAGATCTAGCAATGTAGCAATTTGACGAACTGACTTGTTAGAAAGGTGGCATCCTATGACGGTGCCACGTTGAAAGTCACTGAGCTCTTCAGTAAGGCCATTCTACTGCCAATGTTTGTCTATGGAGATTGCATGGCTATGTGCTTGATTTTATACACCTGTCAGCAACAGTTGTGGCTAAAATAGCCTCATCCACTAATTTGAAGGGGTGTCCACATACTTTTGATAAACTCTCAAGAATGGGCAAGTCTTTGGTGTTTCATGGTCGTGAGCCTACTGATAAGAGGCTTCTGATGCTTCATCTGGCCTGAAGTGTTTTCGTCACCACAAATATCAATCAATCAAATGTATTTATAAAGCCTTTATTACATCAGCCAATGTCACAAAGTGCTTATACAGAAACTCAGCCTAAAACCACAAACAGCAAGCAACGAAGATGTAGAAGCACAGTATCTATGAAAAACTCCCTAGAAAGGCAGGAACCTAGGAAGAAACCTAGAGAGGAACCAGGCTCTGAGGGGTAACCAGTCCTCTACTGGCTGTACTGGGTAGAGAGGAACCAGGCTCTGAGGGGTGGCCAGTCTCTACTGGCTATACTGGCTAGACCAGAGGAACCAGGCTCTGAGGGGTGGCCAGTCTCTACTGGCTATACTGGCTAGACCAGAGGAACCAGGCTCTGAGGGGTGGTCAGTCCTCTACTGGCTGTGCCTGGTGGAGATTATAAGACTACATGTCCATTAAGGCCAGATCGTTCTTCACTGGCCCCGTCCAACGACAACCCCGGACAGGGCCAATCAGGCCGGATATAACCCCTACCAACTTTGCCAAAGCACAGTCCCCACACCACTAGAGGGATATCAGCAGACCATCAACACTACCCTGAGACAAGGCTGAACCCAAGAATATCTCTCCCCACCGCACAAGCCTGATGTGGTGCAAAACCGGACAGGATGATCACGTCAATCACTCAACCCACTCAAGTCGAGTATTTGCGAGAAAAAAAATCCTGACAAGACGTGATACACCCCTCCTATGGACTGCATGGGAGAGCACTAGCAAGCCAGTGATTCAGCCCCTATAATAGGTCAGAGGCAGTGCCTTGCCGTTCACCTTCACACCCCTGGGCCAGACTACACTCAATCATAGGACCTACTGAAGAGATGAGTCTTCAGTAAAGACTTAAAGGTTGAGACCAAGTCTGCGACTCACATGGATCTGCAGACCATTTCATGAAAATGGAGCTTTATAGGAGAAAGCCCTTCCTCCAGCTGTTTGCTTAGAACTTCTAGGGACAGTTAGGAGGCCTGCGTCTTGTAACCGTAGCATGCGTATGTACGGCAGGACCAAATCAGAGAGATAAGTAGGAGAAAGTCCATGTAATGCTTTGTAACTTAACAGTAAAACCTTGAAATCAGACCAAGCCTTAAGAGGAAGCCCGAGGCTAGCACTGAAAAAAAATCATATAATTTGGGGGGGGGGGGGGGGGGTTCTAGTCAGATATGAGTAACTGGTGTTGCACAACATGCTGAGTTTTAGGATAACAATGATTACATTTTTTTTTACCTTCATCTAACTAGGCAAGTCAGTTAAGAACAAATTCTTATTTACAATGGCAGCCTTGTTCAGGGGCAGAACAACAGATTTTTACCCTTGTCAGCTCAGAGATTCGATCTTTCAACCTTTCGGTTACTAGTCCAATGCTCTAACCACTAGGCTACCTGCCACCCCATGAATGTTTAGCAAGGGTTGTGTAATATGACAAATCAGTCCGCCGAAGTGTTATTGTGAGCACCAGCATCCTGAGTACCACTACATTGTAGGAACTGAAGTCAATGGGGGCTGTTACAATACAACCTGGCTTTGTTTTTTTTGGTCTTTCAATACCTATTCTAATCTTTTACCCTACGAGGTCTGGTGTACAAGTGGTTTTCTGATAATTAATTTCAACCACCTGGTGTTCCCAGGGCTAAATCAGTCTTTGATCAGAGGGGAAGAATGAAAATCAGCAGTGAAACTGGCTTGGAGGTCCAGATTTGAATTTGAAGGCCCTATGGCATAAGGCCTTTGTTGTAGAAGCAGCTTGTACAGTAGTAGAACAGGGAATGTCAAACAGAATCCAACTGTAGCGTTACAGCCCACTGCTTCTCTTCAGAGGTTTATTTTACGGCTGTTTTCTGTTTTTCCTCAGGGATAGCTTCCTGTTTTGCAGCCGTTCAATGCCACCTAACAATAACGGGAAGGATCTTGCTCTCTCCGTCTAGACAAGCGTCGGTCTAACACACTCTCTCCAGTTAGTCCATTCATGTGTCATATTGTTGTTGCCACCGTCAGAGTCTACCATGTACGACGCTGGTCCTTGTTCTGTGACTGACACACGGGGAAGGTTAATGGGTGTTATTTCAAATGTTTTAGATATCTAACCAGTAGCAAGAGCACAGAGACAATGTGAAATCTCAATTCATTTACGGTATTTTATTTTCTAAACCCATGCGGCTCATTGTGAAATCTTATCTCAGTCAGTTTGATTACAGTAGCAATTACAGTTGTATGAAACCGGTGAACTTAAAACAATGTTCATCAGGACAATGTGTTTCTCTATTGTTTATTGTGGTTAGGAACACCAGAGTCTTTCGCTTCAGATTGTGGGGGGGGGGGGGGGGGGGGGTGTAAGTGCTTGGTCAAAGGCACAACGGTAGGCAATGGCATCTAGGATTTGATATCACCAACTCTTCGGTTGCCAGTTCATTTCCTGACAGATTTTTCCCGTCGGACCAGGTATTTGAACTTGCAACTCTCTGGTTGCTCGCTCGCCTCTTAACTGATAGTATACCTGCCGCCCCTGACGAGGAACCTTCTAGAACCACCTGCAACAGGAAATGGACATTTCTAAGATTGAAGAAAGTATCACCAAGAGCAAGTTAGTTGAAAAATCTATGGTGGCGGTTTATATGAGGCTTTCCTGTAATGCCCAGTAATGGACAACAAAATCTTTGGTTATATCACATGATCTGGGTTTCAATCTGAAAGCCACATACAGTAGCGGTGCCTGGGTAAAATCGCTGGGGAAGCCACGCCAGGAAAAAAAACAACATATTACAATCTATGTATTGTGATAACTGAGTTGTTTGCTCTTTAACCACAAGTTCAAATCCCTATCCATGGCTAATTTAGGAAAGGGACAATTTTAGCTAGCTAGCCACCGGAGGACAACAACACAACAAGATGCAACAATTCACGTTTTTTTTTCTGTCAATGAGATTTGGCTTCTGATGTGATGTGATTGCTGTGAAGCCAAATCCAAACTGACTTCACTTGACACTTTTTTTTGTTGGTGCGCCAGGACCATTCACAGTTGAGCTCACTCAGTTTAGCTCAATGCTGATTGGCTATTATTGTATACTTTTTTTTAATCAAGGGAGGCCAAATGCTTGCTGGCTTCATTTGCTTTCAATGCTACGGGCGGCAATAATATCATACTCTTTTTGACCAGACAGCATCAGATAGATGGGCTACATATACAGAGGCAGAGGGTTGCTGTTACGTTCACTCGAATGCTTTCTCCGGTGAGATACATCCAGCCTCTTGCGAATTGAAGGAAAACTATGAAACACAGAGACGAAATATGAATATAATTATTTTTTTTTCTTAGTTCATTTTTGGGGGAAGCCGGCCTTCCCTTGGCATCCATAAATACACGCCACTGGCCACGTAGTCTTGTGCTGTCAAACATCACCATATCAAGAATTTGAATGGGGAGGTTAGGAGTCCCTTACATGTAAAGTGAATTAAGACATCCGAGTCATAGAGGATCAGGTGAACCTAAGCCATTTTTCTGTTTGGATCTGGCACAACCAGGTAATGAAGATGCCAGTGGACCTCTTCACTAAAGAAACCATGGAATAAAGATGCCAGTGGACCTCTTCACTATAGGAACCAGGAAATGAAGATGCCAGTGGACCTCTTCACTATAGAAACCAGGAAATGAAGATGCCAGTGGACCTCTTCACTATAGAAACCAGGAAATGAAGATGCCAGTGGACCTCTTCACTATAGAAACCAGGAAATGAAGATGCCAGTGGACCTCTTCACTATAGAAACCAGGAAATGAAGATGCCAGTGGACCTCTTCACTATAGAAACCAGGAAATGAAGATGCCAGTGCACCTCTTCACTATAGAAACCAGGAAATAAAGATGCCAGTGGACCTCTTCACTAGAGAAACATCTTCACTATCTCTGCCTCTGTCACGGAGCAAAGACATTTAGGGACCAGGGAGAAAATGCAATAACAACAACAACAAAAAATGAAAAGATTTTATGTGCAAAATTTAATTGACCAGTTGTAAGGAAATAGAAAGCTGTGAAAACGACCCAACATGTTTCTGATAAGATTTCCATTTGGCTTGGATGCATATTTTATGTGGTTGAAATACTATCAGTTGTTATGATGCTGATAAAGATGGCACCTTTACAGACGGTCCCTAACTGCACATTCACATTCTCTCAAGATGAGAAATACGATTTATTTATTTCAGCCATTCCTGTTCCTGTCACACCTGCTCCCGCTGCCCTGCATTATGCACTCCTACCACCTTCATTTACGCACACCTGCCTTCCCTCGTCATGCGCATCAGCGATATTGGACTCACCTGGACTCACTCAATGACCTGTTTATTTCCTCCCCTATATGTGTCAGTTCCCCAGCTCTGTTCCCCGCTGCTGCATTGATTGTAATTTGTCTGTATTACCCGTGTGCTGACGCTGTTCCTGTCTGGTTCTATGTCCGTTCCCTGTTAAATGTTTGACTCCCCGTACTCGCTTCTCCTCTCGAGCGTCATCCCTTGACAGTTCCCGAGTCATTTTCTATTCAACTCGTCTTTCATTCATATAATATTTAATGACCATAAACCATAGCCGTGGGGATGTAGGGGTGCTTAGGGTGCTGCAACACCCCCTGAAAAATCATAAAAATTATCTATATATATAAAAAAAATATCACTAGTGCACTACTTTTGACCAGGGCCATATTGGCCCATGGGCTCTCCCTATGGAGTAGTAATCTAATGATATCCTACAGCTTTCCCTGGCCAATGATTCATGGTCTTTTGAGGTGTTGATATATTTAAAGTATCCTCAGCGCTACTCAAATGACCCCTCTCTGATTTAGATCACTCTTATTTAAGCAGAATCTGGCTTGGACCGTGTCTCCATCTGTGAAAACATTGTGTGTGTGTGTGTCTGGTGTGTGTGCGTGTCTGGTGTGTGTGTGTGTGTGTGTCTGGTGTGTGTGTCTGGTGTGTGCGTGTGTGTCTGGTGTGTGTGTCTGGTGTGTGTGTCTGGTGTGTGTGTCTGGTGTGTGTGTCTGGTGTGTGTGTGTGTGTCTGGTGTGTCTGGTGTGTGCAGTGTGTGTGTGTGTGTCTGGTGTGTGTGTGGTGTCACAGGTCTTTACAGTAAATCTTTCACCAACATCCCAGTCACACCGTCATCAATCCCTCAGGAGGGTCTGCAGTGTTTTCACTGCCTTTTCACACACACACGACACACACACACACACACACACACACACACACACACACACACACACACACACACACACACACACACACACACACACTCTCTTTCTCTCTCTCTCTCACACACACACACACACACACACACACACACACACACACACACACACACACACACACACACACACACACGCACGCTCTCTCCGATAGTCTCTGTCAGCTGAAACCGAGTCTCAGCTGAGGATGTTTCCGACAATTCAATCGTGACAGTAGATCTTCCTCCCGTATTGTGCATGACCCAATGACACCTGCCCCTTTTTCTGGACCATGTACACTGTCAATGAAAGTGATACTCTGCAGTGTGTGTCGGACTGGCAGGGTCATGTTTTTTTTTTGTGTGAGAAGAACCATTTTTGGGATCCACCCTTGTCTCACAAACAACGCTCTAGCTCAGCCCCCCCCCCCCCACCCCACCCCACCCGTCAATCACACAGGCTAATGGCTGCTATCGGCGAATGCAGAAGAACAAGTAGAAACGAATCCAATGCAAAGTCTGTAGCTGAAACACACAATTGTTTAAGAAGGGTTAGAAGCGTGGTATGTATAAGGTGTGACTCAAGAGGAGCATCTAGTAAAAATGACCAAAAAAAATATGAATGCAAAAAAAAAGTGTACACAATGGTCAGTTTTTTTTCCTAATGAATAAGAAAATGTTTAACTACATTTTAAGAATTGTGCATTACGTAGGCCGGAAGTATTTGTATAAACTCAGAAAGTTCAAGGGGTTCGGGAAGAGCTTTCTACATTTCGAAGAAACACTGACTTAGAATGTGTGTGAGGTAATTTTGACTTGGAGGTCGACTGAGGACAGCACTGTCAATCAGTGGACTATTAATTGGTTTACGTTTTGTTCAGCTCTGTTCCTATAGCTTGGTTACTAAAACAGACTGAATGTTGTACTCCCCCATTGCGAAACAACATATTCAGTCTGGTCTAATCACATTATCTATTCATTAACCCGGCAGAGAGATGACACACGTCAGATTTACAACTGGTTATCCTGCTGCTGCCAAACCCTGGGGGGAGAGAGACGTGTGTGTGTGTGTGTTGGATCACCTTACGCCTTTAACCCTCGAGTCAGAATAAATCAGCAGACGATGGCTGGTTCATGGCCTTGGTGTTGAACACTGTGTTAACTAGTATATAGACGATGGCTGGTTCATGGCCTTGGTGTTGAACACTGTGTTAACTAGTATATAGACGATGGATGGTTCATGGCCTTGGTGTTGAACACTGTGCTACCTAGTATACAGACGATGGACGGTTCATGTTATTCCAGTGTCTTTACTACCGTCAGGACAGATTTGTTCAGAGAGTTTGAAAGAAACAGTTGCGTCTCGTAGAAATCAAGAGTGTGGAGTGCTTCAGTTCTCTTAGAGACTACTTCAGAGCTTCAGTTCTCTTAGAGACTACTTCAGAGCTTCAGTTCTCTTAGAGACTACTTCAGAGCTTCAGTTCTCTTAGAGACTACTTCAGAGCTTCAGTTCTCTTAGAGACTACTTCAGAGCTTCAGTTCTCTTAGAGACTACTTCAGAGCTTCAGTTCTCTTAGAGACTACTTCAGAGCTTCAGTTCTCTTAGAGACTACTTCAGAGCTTCAGTTCTCTTAGAGACTACTTCAGAGCTTCAGTTCTCTTAGAGACTACTTCAGAGCTTCAGTTCTCTTAGAGACTACTTCAGAGCTTCAGTTCTCTTAGAGACTACTTCAGAGCTTCAGTTCTCTTAGAGACTACTTCAGAGCTTCAGTTCTCTTAAGAGACTACTTCAGAGCTTCAGTTCTCTTAGAGACTACTTCAGAGCTTCAGTTCTCTTAAGAGTACTTCAGAGCTTCAGTTCTCTTAGAGACTACTTCAGAGCTTCAGTTCTCTTAGAGACTACTTCAGAGCTTCAGTTCTCTTAGAGACTACTTCAGAGCTTCAGTTCTCTTAGAGACTACTTCAGAGCTTCAGTTCTCTTAGATGAGGAGCAGCTTCATATTAAAGACACACGTTAATGCGATTTGTTTTTTGAAGAAAAATCATATATTTTTTTAATTGAACAAATAGTTGCGGACACCTCTTTCTGGAGAGTTGCAGTTGCAAAAACAGATTTTTTTTTAATCAAACCCCAGGTCTGCCATAACAATATCCCCTGGCTCGAGATTGTCAAGTAAGTCACTCTGTTCTGCCAGCTGTTTGCCACTTACTCTGTCACCCCATGCTACAGAAATAAATGACACGCAACCTTGCAGAGTAATACCTATTAGAAATGTTGTTGTGTTGTTGTGCTTGTAGTTAGACCATGTTTGTGCTCTGTCCAGTAGGTTAGATGGTCTCTCATTCTAGCCCTCAACATTTGGTGTTTCGGCTACACTCATTGAGGAAACTCAGCCAGCAGTACATGACAGAGACCCACATCCTACTGATTGTCGTAACTGAAAACCAAAATGATTGGACTTGATTTGGAATCTAAAGGCAAGGTCTTGAAGAGAGAGTCTTTAGTCGAAGTCTCATCAGAGACATGATAAACTGTTGACATTTTCCGGAGCACTGACCTATATGTCTGAGATACATGCACCTCACGCGATGTGAACACCTGCATCAAAACAAGGACATTTGGGACCAGTATAGGACCTTGTTTTGTCAACATTTTACTGGAAAGATTCCTGATTAAATTCAGAACATTTTTTTTGGGGGGGGGGGGGTGTGTGTGGCTGATCTACCCCCAAACTCAGAGCGTAAAGTGAGCAGTTCTTCCTCCATTTCACTAATGGCAGTGCTGGTCAGGTCTGTCTGGCATGCGATGCTGACAGATATACCTATGGACAACAATATAACATTTACAATTGTCTTAATATAACCTTGCAATTACTGTCAAGTGTATTACACAAGACCTAATATGCGGTAGAACTCTGACTATACATCTACCACACTGGTGACCAACAAATCTAATGGACAATTAAATAGCAGCCTAGTCAGAGAACCATGTTAAAACTGAAATAACAGCCTAGTCAGAGAACCATGTTAAAACTGAAATAGCAGCCTAGTCAGAGAACCATGTTAAAACTGAAATAACAGCCTAGTCAGAGAACCATGTTAAAACTGAAATAACAGCCTAGTCAGAGAACCATGTTAAAACTGAAATAACAGCCTAGTCAGAGAACCATGTTAAAACTGAAATGACAGCCTAGTCAGAGAATCATGTTAAAACTGAAATAGCAGCCTGGTCAGAGAACCATGTTAAAACTGAAATAACAGCCTAGTCAGAGAACCATGTTAAAACTGAAATAACAGCCTAGTCAGAGAAACATGTTAAAACTGAAATAACAGCCTAGTCAGAGAATCATGTTAAAACTGAAATAACAGCCTAGTCAGAGAACCATGTTAAAACTGAAATAGCAGCCTAGTCAGAGAACCATGTTAAAACTGAAATAACAGCCTAGTCAGAGAATCATGTTAAAACTGAAATAGCAGCCTAGTCAGAGAACCATGTTAAAACTGAAATAACAGCCTAGTCAGAGAACCATGTTAAAACTCCAATTTGTAAGTCGCTCTGGATAAGAGCGTCTGCTAAATGACGTAAATGTAAATGTAAAACTGAAATAGCAGCCTAGTCAGAGAATCTTATTAAAACATAAATGAAAAAAATCTCTGCTGCTCGTATCTAAGACTTTTGTGTCAGAGACACTGGCTGCCTGTTCCTCACGCAGCTCCGCCCTCTGCAAGAGTCTGCCCTCTGCTACCGATGCTGTAGCGCGACCATGACTAGCTGAGCGCCTAGCTGCTCTCTCGCTCCTCCTCAGAGCACCATCGGTTGTATGCAGTGCTTGACTTGGGCAGGAGCTCAGTAGCGCTGAGTACCGGCACCTCAACTTTGCTACTGTTAGAGCTCCTGTTTCTCTTATAGAATATTAGCTCAACAGTATTGTGTCACTCTTGCACCTAAATATAAACAGTACTGGCACCCAAAATGAGTTCTGGCACCTATTTCAGTCCAAATCAAACACTGGTCGTATGTTTAAACTTCTTCTGGCTGAGATGAATCGTGGGGACCCAATCTATGTCGCTCTCGTTCCAAAAGGTTTATCTCAGACAGCCTATTGTTCAAATAAAACGTAATTCTCTGGAACATGGTGAACAAAACTAACCCAGTTAGCTATTGCTACACAGCTAACGTTAGCTAACTATCCAATCAAAGATGATGTACATCTGATCCAACACTCCCTCTCATTAGTTATTATTACCATACATTAGTTGATTTAAAGAGACCAAAAGTAAATCGTAAGTAAGCAGGACTAACATCAAGCTAGCTAGCTACCTTTCATGAAGTGGTCACTACATACACGAGTGTTGGGAGACACGACGCCCTTGGAGCTGAGGGAGAGATTTGATAGCTATTTCTTAAGCCTACGAGAAGTTTGATCCGTGACTATGTCACCCCTTGTTGCTCACTACACTTGGGATCCGGTTGGAGCGGTTTGAACAACCAAACACAGAACGTCTTGGTCGTTTCCTATGCACTTAGATGGTCAGTGCCAACTGCCTGCCCCCCCAGCAGGCAAATTGAACGCTCTGCACCGTATTGTGAAGTTTTTTGAAATAAAGACCTATATAGAAAAGTCTGGCCTCTCTGAAAGGTACTATGGTATATAGAGAACAGCCTGGCCTCTCTGACAGGTACTATGGTATATAGAGAACAGCCTGGCCTCTCTGACAGGTACTATGGTATATAGAGAACAGCCTGGCCTCTCTGACAGGTACTATGGTATATAGAGAAAAGCCTGGCCTCTCTGACAGGTACTATGGTATATAGAGAACAGCCTTGCTTCTCTGACAGGTACTATGGTATATAGAGAACAGCCTGGCCTCTCTGAAAGGTGCTATGGTATATAGAGAACAGCCTGGCCTCTCTGACAGGTACTATGGTATATAGAGAACAGCCTGGCCTCTCTGACAGGTACTATGGTATATAGAGAACAGTCTGGCTTCTCTGACAGGTACTATGGTATATAGAGAACAGCCTGGCCTCTCTGACAGGGATTTGAAGAATCCAAGGGCCAGCTGCTTCCTTCTGACAGGGTTGATGTGACCCGTACTGGTATCTTATCGCTGGGATAGATCTGACGTTCAGAAAGATAGATCTAATCTGGGCCCCAAATGGCACCCTATTCCCTTTATAGTGCACTGCTTTTGACCAGAAAAGTAGCACACTATGTAGGGAATATGTGGCCATTCAGGAGACATGCATCCAGTCATTGCTGAATGCTCCTGTGGTTTATTAAATGCACCGTTTTGACCCAAAGGGGCTGACGATTTAAAGCTTTGTTTTTCTTTCTGCACCTGCAAGTAACTGTATACCCCGCCCTGCCATATGAATCCATTACTTCTGAAGAATCTGACCTTGCTATTCTGCAAG
Organism: Salmo trutta; assembly: GCF_901001165.1. Lineage (NCBI taxonomy): Eukaryota > Metazoa > Chordata > Actinopteri > Salmoniformes > Salmonidae > Salmo > Salmo trutta. The sequence continues at coordinate 4,448,575 of NC_042957.1, read as the reverse complement.
AAAGCAGTGTCATCACTGCAGCTGTCTACCGTGACCCCTTCTAAACATAGGCTGAGTCCAAAATGGAACCCTAGTCCCTATTTAGTCCTCGGGTGACAGTTAGTGCACTATATACCATACTTAGGTGCCGATACGTTATTGTTGTGTATTGATATTCTAGTTTTGTCCCTTTAGGGCACCTGTAACCCCCCCTTGCTTACCTACGTTGAAATGCTTGGAATGTTCTTCCTGTGAAACGCATTAAACAATGCCCACGTTAATTTCTACTCCCGTCTCATGTCCTGTCCTTATATTAGTTGTATAAGTAATACAGTGTGTTATACAACAGTTATGTATTTCGATTCTCACGATTCTACATGTTTTGCGATTCGATACCATGATTTTATTGAGATTCGATGTTCCAAACATATTGCTCACCATATATCTGCCGCAGAGAGACAAGAGAGAGCCCTGAGAAAACAAGTTTTGATCGGTCATGGAAATTAAAGTGCTGAAAACATGTTGGCTCACTATTTAAAAAGAAGATGGAGAACAAGCTATGAAAGGGGAAGGGTAAAGGGGGATACCTAGTCAGTTATCCAACTGAATGTATTCAACTGAAATGTGTCTTGCGCATTTAACCCAACCCCTCTGAATCAGAGAGGTGCTGCGGGGGGGCTACCTTAATCGACGTCTACATCTTTGGTGCCCGAGGAACAGTGGGTTAACTGCCTTGCTCAGGGGCAGAACGACAGATTTTTACCTTGTCAGCTCAGGGGATTCGATCCAGCAACCTTTCGGTTACTTGTCCAACGCTCTAACCACTAGAAGGAAAGATACTGGAGTTTTGGTGTAGGTACAGCCAACTAGCCCAAGATAATATTGCGATATTGTCAATATACGATACAATATACCGTTAGAAATATTATCCCGATATGTTAGTATATCTTTATTTTTTTATTTGTATCACTACTATCTATCTTGAGAATAGGGTGCCAATTGGGACAACAAGCCAAAAACTCCACTACCTGTAAAGCACAATAGTTTTACAGGTAAAACCCCTATGGCTTGATATAAATCATATTCTGGCCAGTGCCAACTACTGGATAACGGCTTGGGTAATGTTTATAGTAAACTACTAGATAACGCCTTGGTTAATGTTTATAGTAAACTACTAGATAACGCCTTGGGTAATGTTTATAGTAAACTACTAGATAACGCCTTGGGTAATGTTTATAGTAAACTACTAGATAACGCCTTGGGTAATGTTTATAGTAAACTACTAGATAACGCCTTGGGTAATGTTTATAGTAAACTACTAGATAACGCCTTGGGTAATGTTTATAGTAAACTACTAGATAACGCCTTGGGTAATGTTTATAGTAAACTACTAGATAACGCCTTGGGTAATGTTTATAGTAAACTACTAGATAACGCCTTGGGTAATGTTTATAGTAAACTACTAGATAACGCCTTGGGTAATGTTTATAGTAAACTACTAGATAACGCCTTGGGTAATGTTTATAGTAAACTACTAGATAACGCCTTGGGTAATGTTTATAGTAAACTACTAGATAACGCCTTGGTTAATGTTTATAGTAAACTACTAGATAACGCCTTGGGTAATGTTTATAGTAAACTACTAGATAACGCCTTGGGTAATGTTTATAGTAAACTACTAGATAACGCCTTGGGTAATGTTTATAGTAAACTACTAGATAACGCCTTGGTTAATGTTTATAGTAAACTACTAGATAACGCCTTGGGTAATGTTAATAGTAAACTACTAGATAACGCCTTGGGTAATGTTTATAGTAAACTACTAGATAACGCCTTGGTTAATGTTTATAGCAAACTACTAGATAACGCCTTGGTTAATGTTTATAGTAAACTACTAGATAACGCCTTGGGTAATGTTTATAGTAAACTACTAGATAACGCCCTGGGTAATGTTTATAGTAAACTACTAGATAACGCCTTGGGTAATGTTTATTGTAAACTACTAGATAACGCCTTGGGTAATGTTTATAGTAAACTACTAGATAACGCCTTGGGTAATGTTTATAGTAAACTACTAGATAACGCCTTGGTTAATGTTTATAGTAAACTACTAGATAACGCCTTGGGTAATGTTAATAGTAAACTACTAGATAACGCCTTGGGTAATGTTTATAGTAAACTACTAGATAACGCCTTGGTTAATGTTTATAGTAAACTACTAGATAACGCCTTGGTTAATGTTTATAGTAAACTACTAGATAACGCCTTGGGTAATGTTTATAGTAAACTACTAGATAACGCCTTGGGTAATGTTTATAGTAAACTACTAGATAACGCCTTGGGTAATGTTTATTGTAAACTACTAGATAACGCCTTGGGTAATGTTTATAGTAAACTACTAGATAACGCCTTGGTTAATGTTTATAGTAAACTACTAGATAACGCCTTGGTTAATGTTTATAGTAAACTACTAGATAACGCCTTGGGTAATGTTTATAGTAAACTACTAGATAACGCCTTGGTTAATGTTTATAGTAAACTACTAGATAACGCCTTGGGTAATGTTTATAGTAAACTACTAGATAACGCCTTGGGTAATGTTTATAGTAAACTACTAGATAACGCCTTGGGTAATGTTTATAGTAAACTACTAGATAACGCCTTGGGTAATGTTTATAGTAAACTACTAGATAACGCCTTGGTTAATGTTTATAGTAAACTACTAGATAACGCCTTGGGTAATGTTTATAGTAAACTACTAGATAACGCCTTGGGTAATGTTTATAGTAAACTACTAGATAACGCCTTGGGTAATGTTTATAGTAAACTACTAGATAACGCCTTTGTCACGTCCTGACCAGCAGATGGAGCTAGTGTTTTAGTTTTGGGGTCAGGACGTGGCAGGTTTGTGTTTGTATATGTTGGTTGGATGATTGGGACTTCCAATTGAAGGCAGGTGTGTATAGTTGCCTTTGATTGGAAGTCCTATATAGGTGTGTGTGTTTGTCTTTGGGGTTGTGGGGAATTGTGGGGAATTGTTGTGTGCACTGCGTTTGGACGAGCCTGCCACACTGTTGCTGTTGTGAGTATTGTTTGTTGTTGTTTTGTTTGTTTGTTTCAAGTGGATGCTCTACTCCTTTTTTGAACATTAAAAATATGAGTATCCACACTTCCGCTGCGCCTTGGTCCTCTTTCACTGAAGACAATCGTGACAGCCTTGGGTAATGTTTATAGTAAACTACTGGATAACGCCTTGGGTAATGTTTATAGTAAACTACTGGATAACGCCTTGGGTAATGTTTATAGTAAACTACTAGATAACGCCTTGGGTAATGTTTATAGTAAACTACTGGATAACGTCTTGGGTAATGTTTATAGTAAACTACTAGATAACGCCTTGGTTAATGTTTATAGTAAACTACTAGATAACGCCTTGGGTAATGTTTATAGTAAACTACTAGATAACGCCTTGGGTAATGTTTATAGTAAACTACTAGATAACGCCTTGGGTAATGTTTATAGTAAACTACTAGATAACGCCTTGGGTAATGTTTATAGTAAACTACTAGATAACGCCTTGGGTAATGTTTATAGTAAACTACTAGATAACGCCTTGGGTAATGTTTATAGTAAATGATGACATTTCTCTCAGTGTGTCCCAGATGTCCCCTTATTCCCTATATAGTGCCATAGGGCTCTGGTCAAAAGTAGTACACTATATAGGGAAAGGGCTGTGATTTGGGACGTAACCCTGAATTCTGATCCTGAAATGTCTTTGTGTGCCTCTTACTGTTTATTTCTCCTATTGAAACCAGTTCTGTGGTGGTGAACTGATCAGTATCAACCTGAAACCAGTTCTGTTGTGGTGAACTGATCAGTATCAACCTGAAACCAGTTCTGTGGTGGTGAACTAGCTAACACAACGTACCATTGGAACACAGGAGTGATGGTTGCTGATAATGGGCCTCTGTACGCCTATGTAGATATTCCATAAAAAACAAATCTGCCGTTTCCAGCTACAATAGTCATTTACAACATTAACAATGTCTACACTGTATTTCTGATCAATTTGATGTTATTTTAATGCACAAAAATAGTGCTTTTCTTTCAAAAACATGGACATTTCTAAGAGATCCCAAACTGTTGAATGGTAGTGTAGATGTTCCAAAGGTCTGCATCAGTGGTTTGTAGGTTATGAATGGAAGCCAGGAAATGCTAGAGTTGTTTATGTTAATTACAGTCAATTACAGTGAGACCGGCAGTTATTTTTGCTTTGCAATCACCAGCTAACACCATTTCATGACCGGCACAGCCCTAGTCTGGATTCATAAACTTTCTAACCATATGGCAACGTGGACAATGTTATTTTGTTTGATGTCCCAAATGGTACCCTATTTCCTTTATAGTGCACTATTCTTAACCAGAGCCCCATAGGTATATGTAGAGAATAGGGTTCCATTTGGGATGCACACTTTGTCTTCCTGATTTGTGAATCGAGTCACGTTTCGTCCATTTTCATTTATAGTAATCTCCTTATAATGGGAGGAAAAAAAGCCAGATTATGAGAGAGAGCATGTTGTGTAGTAGTACCTCTGTAACTACAGACAGACACAGATACAGACACACAAACTACTACCCCCACCAGAGCTGGTTTATCAGTAATGCCGATTATACTAATCTCCTTCACTGAGCGGTAAGATATGAATGTCATTTGTCAGTCTTACAATTAGTGTCATGCTGTGCTGGTTGAATATAGTGTATTATAAAATCAATCCCTGTGTGAATATCCAAACCTAGCTTCTTTCTTCGGTTCCTTTGTCAGTCTTGTGGTAAAGAAGGTAGAAAGCCCGGTTGTGGTATTCATTGGCTGACATTTGAAAGTGCGTCCTGACCCTAGCGTTGGTTTATACGCCCACTTCCTGGTCTCCCATGAGGAAATCTTTGTTATTTATGACCAAGTCTTCATTATTTATGATTGATCTGTCTAGGAGTCGTAGAATCACTGACGGTTTGATATTTTCCAATAATGTTAAGTGTTAAATGGAAGTGAAGGGAGGGTTGGTTGGTTGAGTATGTCACCTTCAGACCTGACCTAAAACACTCTGACTCTTTAGTCCTGTAAATCTTCAGAGACGTCTTCTGGCCCAGTCATCCTCCTCAGATCCACTTCCTTACCCTGTGTAGAGAGCGGCCAAATTCCCTCAAACTCCCATCACTACTAGAGTGAGTCTAGCACAGAAGCGAGGGAGGCTAATAAATAAAAGGGTTGTGCATCACCATTAAACAAATACAGAAATATGACCTGGAACACTCTTTCTACTTAGGTCTGTAAATCTACCTGAGGGAGACATCTCTTGGCCAAACCAGAGTCTGTTATTGACCAATACAAAAAAAATGATCCTCCTTCTCCTCCTCCTCCTTCAGACTTAACCTGCAACACTATGACTGTCTATAAACTGACCAGAGATACATTTCCGGGCACTATCGCCTTCCACTTCCTCCATCTGTGTAGAGAGCTGCTAAACTCCCTTCGCAGGAAATATTTACTCAGATGCAGATGGTGATAAGTCTCTGACTGACTGGGACATTGGGGGGGGGGGGGGCTGGCAGGGCAGGAGGGACTAGAAAGAGTTGCATTATCAGACAAGGAACTTGAAGCTCTGAACCTGCTCCACTGCAGCCCCGTCGATGAGAATGGGGGCGTGGTGGGTCTTCTTTTTCCTGTAGTCCACAATCATCTCCTTTGTCTTAATAGGCTATGTGTTTGTAGATGGACTGAGGTGAATGAAGCTACTGCAGCCAAGGCAATAATGGCTGGGGTCATTTTTGTTTTTAAGCAGGTATGACACCAATCCATGCTTTGGTCTAGTTTCCCTGGCACTGTTTCCAAATGCTAACATTTTAGCATTTGTGGCTCAAATCCCATTCAAGTCATGGGACTGATAGTAGCATTTTTCGCGCATCTTATCCAAATCCTCCAAAAAAAATTCAAATTGATTGTGAAGCTCACCAAAGACACCAAAGATGATGGTAAAAATACTTCATATCGGTCCCATGACTTGAATAGGATTTGTGTCACAAATGCTAAAACGTTAGCATTTGGAAACAGTGCCAGCCACTGCCAGGGAATTGCTGTCATACTTTGTACATACACTGCTTACAGGGTAAGGAAACCAATGTAATTTTGAACTATCCCTTTAACAACCAGATTTGAGTGTGATTGTGTCATTTTTACTCTGTGTAGACAAAGATGTTCTATATTGACAAGATAGTCAAGTAATCACTCTAACAATGGAAATGCATGTCCTCAAATGTGGAAGGTAGGAGGTGAGATCAGGTGGGGACCATTCTAGTCAATGAGAGGGTAGATAAGTGTGTGAACAACAAGCCATAGAGATTGATAAAGGACTTTTAAAAAAAACTTTTGGCCAGATTGTTTCTGTAGGCTACTTAGACATTTTTATTTTACCTTTATTTAACTAGGCAAGTCAGTTAAGAACAAATTCTTATTTTCAACAACAGCCTAGGAACAGTGGGTTAACTGCCTTGTTCAGGGGTAGAACGATAGATTTGTACCTTGTCAGGTCAAGGGATTTGAACTTGTAACCTTTCGGTTACTAGCCCAATGCTCTAACCAATAGGCTACCCTGCCACCCCAATGTGATGGTAGAGTTTGCAAAATAAACGAATTCCCACCCGATTGATACAAACCATCATCATCTGTCATACGCCGGATAGTGTGAGTTCAGTTTAGTACTACAGTTTGGTATTCTTCTACGCCACGCAGCTCATTGCTGAGTGACTACTCCTTCTACCTGTCTCTCCTTAACTTGTTGACCGGCTCACTGCTTGCTTTAACAGCACTAACTAGCCAGTTGGTCATCTCCCTCTGTATGTACAGTCAGGATCCATTCAGTGAGTCCTCCTCGTTCTCTCTTGTTTCGGGAGGCGGGGTGCGGGCTGTATTTGCTAACTAACTTAAACTTATAGCAAACTTGTAGGAAATTCCTGTCAAGAAGAGAGACACGGAAGCCCAGCTAGCCTAGCTAGCCTGTAGTTTCAAATGGAGAACCATAACAAACGTTTTCAATGCTGCTGGAGCCGTGTTCATTTTGCTCTTATCCAGGATAATGTGGACCGTCTGGACATTCAATGTAACAACTGTTTGCTTGCAAAGAACTAAAGATGTGAAGTGGTTACTCTGTGGTCCCGTGTGGCTCAGTTGGTAGAGCATGGTGTTTCCAATGCTGGAGTTGTGGGTTCGATTCCCACGGGGGACCAGTATGGGGAGAAAAAAAAAATGTATGCAATGTAAGTCGCTCTGGATAAGAGCTAAATGACTAAAATGTAAAATGTCTTAGAAAACAAGTAGCGAACTTACACAAGCTACTGGGAAATCCACGTCTGTCTACTTTCTCTTTCTGGACGACCACTCTGACCTGACGGTAGCGTTGCTGAGTCATCTCTCCATATCTGACGGGCCAGTGCTCTGCAGTGATCCCTCCCTGAAGGGGCCTCCCCTTTCCCTGGAAAATGGATTTAGTAGGATGGTTCTGGATGACTTAGTGGATGTTTCTAACATTTACCCAACCAGCCATGGAGGCATGTTTCTCGCCATGGAAGTCGAAAGCATTGGCAAACGACTTCGCCGCCCTGAATTCAGAAGTTCTGGCTCCTTCCTCATCTCTGGGGGCTTCAAGATCGGAGCCGAAGATACTTACGCCTTCGTCCCCTGTTCTGACTGCCTCTTCGTTGGCTTCTACGGTAAATTAGGCTTTGTTGGTTATGGAAGGCTCGAACAGGGTGTCGAGAGTTGTAGGCGTGCTAGATTCCTCCGCTCGCATGCAAGGTGTAGGAATGAGTGGATTTCTTCCATCTTGCCCGGCTGTCTTAGGCAACTTTATGGTAAGAAACGTTTTGGTTTCTGGAGCAAAAACCCTGTTCTACCCCAGGGCTCGAGTACAGGACATTAGTAGACTGCTAGCCACCGTTTTACATCAGTACACAGAGATTGATGCTGTTGTATTCCATGTGGGTTTTAATAATGACGTTAGGAACGGTAGATCTGAAAGGCTGAAGCAGGATTTTTAAGAATTGATTGGGTCTCTGTTAGACAACCACAAAAAACTCACTATCCTTTCTGGACCTGTACCCTCGCTGGGCCGTGGCAGTAAACGTTTTAACAGGCTACTAGCACCTCGCAACTGGTTATGTGACTACAACATTATTCTAAAATGTATTAAATATTAGTTTTTCTCATCAATCTACACACAATAGCCCGTAATGACAGAGCGAAAACAGGTTTTTAGAAAATGTTGCACATTTATTAAAAAAAATTAACAGAAAAACCTTATTTACATAAGTATTCAGACCCTTTGATATGAGACTCGAAATTGAGCTCTGGTGCATCATGTTTCCATTGATCACCCTTGTGATGTTTCTACAACTTGATGGAGTCCACCTGTGGTAAATTCAATTGATTGGACATGATTTGGAAAGTCACAATCCTGTCTATGTAAGGTCCCACAGTTGACAGTGCATGTCAGAGGAAAAACCAAGCCATGAGTTCAAAGGTTTTGTCCGTAGAGCTCCGAGACTGGATGGTGTCGAGGCACAGATCAGAGGAAGGGTACCAAAAAATATCTGCAGCATGGAAGGTCCGCAATAACACAGTGGCCTCCATCATTCTTAAATGGAAGAAGTTTGGAACCACCAAGGCTCTTCCTAGATCTTGCCGCCCGGCCAAACTGAGCAATTGGGGGAGAAGGCTCTTGGTCAGGGAGGTGACCAAGATCTCAGTGGTCACTCTGACAGAGCTCCAGAGTTCCTCTGTGGGGATGGGAGAATCTTCCAGAAGATTGACCATCTCTGCAGCACTCCACCAATCAGGCCTTTATGGTAGTGGCCAGATGGAAGCCACTCCTCAGTAAAAGGCACAAGATAGCCCGCTTGGAGTTTGCCAAAAGACACCTAGAACTCTCAGACCATGAGAAACAAGATGCTCTGGTCTGATGAAACCAAGATTGACCTATTTGGCCTGAATGCAAAGCGTCACGTCTGGAGGAAACCTAGCACCATCTCTATCGTGAAGCATGGTGGTGGCAGCATCATGCCTTGGGGATTTTTTTCAGCGGCAGGGACTGGGAGACTAGTCAGGATTGAAGGAAAGATGAATGGAGCAAAGTACAGAAATATCCTTGATGAAAACCTGCTCCAGAGCGCTCAGGACATCAGACTGGGGTGAAGATTCACCTTCCAACAGGACAATGACCCTAAGCACACAGCCAAGACAACACAAGAGTGGCTTTGTCTCTGAATGTCCTTGAGTTTCCCAGCCAGAGCCCACACTTGAACCCAATCTAACTTATCTGTAGAGACCTGAAAATAACTGTGCAGCGACGCTCCCCATCCAACCTGACAGAGCTTGAGAGGAGAATGGGAGAAACTCCCCAAATACAGGTGTGCCAAGCTTGTAGCATCATACCCAAGAAGATTCAAGGCTGTAATCGCTGCCAAAAGGTGCTTCAACAAAATACTGAGTAAAGGGTCTGAATACTTATTTAAATGTCATGTTTTTTTTATAGATTTGCTAACAATTCTAAAAACCAGTTTTTGCTTTGTCATTATGGGGTATTATGTGTATTGATGAGGAAAACAAATAATTGAATCCATTTTAGAATAAGGCTATAACCTAACAAAATGTGGAAAAATACTTTCCGAATGCACTGTATGTAAGTGTCACGCCCTGACCTTAGATTGCCATTTATTTTCCCTTTTTTTGGGTTAGGTCAGGGTGTGATGTGGGGTGGGCATTCTATGCCAGTCTATGTTTTCTATTTCTTTGTGTTGAGCCGAGTATGGTTCCTAATCAGAGGCAGCTGTCTATCGTTGTCTCTGATTAGGAATCATACTTAGGCAGCCCTTTTCCCCTCCTTCTGTGTGGGATCTTGTTTTTGTATTGCTCAATGAAGCCTGCAGAACGTGACGTTCATTTTTCCTTTGTTTATTGTTTTGTCTGAGTATAATAATAAATTATCATGAGCACTCACCACGCTGCACCTTGGTCTACTCCTTACGACGATCGTTACAGTAAGATCCTCTCTTAGCATCTCTGTCCCTAAAATGTGTGAGGCGTTGGTTAAAGAAGCCAAAATATTTATTGCTGCGGCAGAGGCTGTTGGTATTATTTCTGACTATTTAAAACCCTTTCTGGTATCTGAACTGGTTGGGTTAGGAGATCAAAATCTTGATTTACACATTTACACATGCCTCATATCAGTTTAAGAATATCTGTTCAACTAGACTCAGCTGATAATGAAACCCACACAGACTACTGTAAAAAACCCTCGTCGATTGACATTATCCTGACTAACCGTCCCCATTAGTAATTTGCTAGTGGTGTTTTTGCAAATGATATCAGTGACCACTCACCATTGTGTTTGTACCAAAAAGTATGTAAGAAGAGACCAGCATTTTATTGTGTTTATTTTTTTAAAATTGTATCTTTATTTAACTAGGCAAGTCAGTTAAGAACTTAAGAACACATTCTTATTTTACAATGACGGCCAAACCCTCCCCTAGCTGGGCCAATTGTGCGCCGCCCTATGGGACTCCCGATCAGGATCCAACCAGGGTCTGTAGTGACGCCTCTAGCACTGGGATGCACCACTCTGGAGCTTTGTTTATCTACAAAGCACTTTCTATGTATATATTTATTTAATTTAGACTTACAAATGACCAAACCCGGTCTCAGGTTTGGATGACACTGGAGGCCCCTTCGGTCTCCACAGAGTTGGAACGGTTCCCAAGAAACATTGTTCCTGTTCCCAAGAAAGCTAAGGTAACCGAGCTAAATGACAACCGCCCTGTAGCACTCACTTCTGTCATCATGAAGTGCTTTGAGAGACTGGTCAAGGACCATATCACCTCCACCCTACCTGACACCCTAGACCCACTCCAATTTGCTTACCGACCCAATTGGTCCACAGACGACGCAATCGCCATCACACTGCACACTGCCCTAACCCATCTGGACAAGAGGAATACCTATGTAAGAATGCTGTTCATCGATTACAGCTCAGCATTTAACACCATAGTACCTTCCAAACTCGTCATTAAGGGTCTCGACCCCGCCCTGTGCAACTGGGTCCTGGACTTCCTGACGGGCCGCCCCCAGGTGGTGAGGGTAGGTAACAACATCTCCACCCCGCTGACCCTCAACACTGGGTCCCCACAAGGGCGCGTTCTCAGCCCTCTCCTGTACTCCCTGTTCACCCACGACTGCGTGGCCATGCACGCATCCAACTATATCATCAAGTTTGCAGACGACACTACAGTGGTAGGCTTGATTACCAACAACGACGAGACGGCCTACAGGGAGGAGGTGAGGGCCCTCGGAGTGTGGTGTCAGGAAAATAACCTCTCATTCAATGTCAACAAAACAAAGGAGATGATCGTGGACTTCAGGAAACAGCAGAGGGAGCAGCCCCCTATCTACATTGACGGGACAGTAGTGGAGAGGGTGGAAAGTTCATCGGGGTACACATCACGGACAAACTGAAATGGTCCACCCACACAGACAGCGTGGTGAAGACGGCGCAGCAGCGCCTCTTCAACCTCAGGAGGCTGAAGAAATTCGGCTTGTCACCAAAAACACTGACAAACTTTTACAGATGCACAATCGAGAGCATCCTGTCGGGCTGTATCACCGCCTGGTACGGCAGCTGCTCCGCCCATAACCGTAAGGCTTTCCAGAGGATAGTGAGGTCTGCACAACGCATCACCGGGTGCAAACTACCAGCCCTCCAGGACACCTACACTACCCAATGTCACAGGAAGGCCAAAAAGATCATCAAGGACAGCAATCATCCGAGCCACTGCCTGTTCACCCCGCTATCATCCAGAAGGCGAGGTCAGTACAGGTGCATCAAAGCTGGAACCGAGAGACTGAAAAACAGCTTCTATCTCAAGGCCATCAGACTGTTAAACAGCCATCACTAACATTGAGTGGCTGCTGCCAACATGCTGACTCAACTCAAGCCACTTTAATAATGGGAAGATTGATGTAATCAATTTATCACTTGCCACTTTATATTATTTATATTAGATAATGTTTACATAACCTACATTATTCATCTCATATGTATATACTGTACGCCATACCATCTACAGCATCTTGCCATCTTGATGTAATTAGATGTATCACTAGCCACTTTAAACAATGCCACTTTATATAATGTTTTCATAACCTACATTACTCATCTCATATGTATATACTGTACTCTATACCATCTACTGCATCTTGCCATCCTGATGTAATGTATCACTAGCCACCTTAAACAATGCTGCTTTATATGTTTTCATACTCTACAATACTCATCTCATATGTATATACTGTACTCCATACCATCTATTGCATCTTGCCTATGCCGTTCGGCCGTCACTCATTTATATATTTATATGTACATATTCGTATTAATTCCTTTACACTTGTGTGTACAAGGTAGTTGTTGTGGAATTGGTAGATTACTTGTTAGATATTACTGCATGGTCGGAACTAGAAGCACAAGCATTTCGCTACACTTGCATTAACACCTGCTAACCATGTGTATGTGACAAATACATTTGATTTGATTTAATGCTGCTTGTAGTTTTTTTGTGCCCTTTATGTGGAACAACTTACAAACTGCCTCTTGAAGCAACATCAGCACAATAACTGTTTGTCGTAAGCTTCATGAAATGGGTTTACATGGCCAAGCAGCCACACACAAGCCTAAGATCACCATACGCAATGCCAAGCATCGGCTGGAGTGGTGTAAAGCTCGCCGCCATTAGACTCTGGAGCAGTGGAAACGCATTCTCTGGAGTGATGAATCACGCTTCACCATCTGGCAGTCCGACGGACGAATCTGGGTTTGGCGGATGCCAGGAGAACACTACCTACCCGAATGCATAGTGTCAACTGTTGGAGGAGGAATAATGGTCTGGGGCTGTTTTTCATTGGTTCGGGCTGGGTCCCTTAGTTCCAGTGAAGGGAAATCTTAACACTACAGCATACAATTAAATTCTAGACGATTCTGTGCTTCCAACTTTGTGGCAACAGTTTTGGGAAGGCCCTTTCCTGTTTCAGCATGACAATGCTCCCTTGCACAAAGCGAGGTCTATACAGAAATGATTTGTCGAGATCGATGTGGAAGAACTTGACTGGCCTGCACAGAGCCCTGACCTCAACCCCATCGAACACCTTTGGGATGAATTTGAATGCCGACTGTGAGCTATGTCTAATCGCCCAACATCATTGCCCGACCTCACTTGTGGCTGAATGGAAGCAAGTCCCCACAGCAATGTTCCAACATCTAGTGGAAAGCCTTCCCAGAGGAGTGGAGGCTGTTATAGCAGCAAAGGGGGACCAACTCCATATTAATGCCCATGATTTTGGAATGAGATGTTCAACGAGTAGGTGTCCACATACTTTTGGCGCAGCGGTCTAAGGCACTGCATCTCAGTGCTAGAGGCGTCACTACAGACCCTGGTTCAATTCCAGGCTGTATCACAACCAGCCGTGATTGGGAGTCCCATAGGGTGGCGCATAATTGGCCCAGCGTCGTCTGGGTTAGGATTTGGGCCGGGTAGGCTGTCATTGTAAATAAAAATGTGTTCTTAACTGACTTGCCTAGTTAAATAAATAAAAATGTAGTGTATTGTGCAGGGCTCATCTGTAAAAGAGACCCGAGTCTCAGTATGACTTCTCTGTCAAAAAATAAATAAATAATAATAGTAGTAATAATACTACTACTACTACTACTACTACTACTACTACTACTACTACTAATATAACAGTAATAGCAATAATATAATAGTAATAATTATAATAGTAATAGTAATAATGGTAATAATAATGTATTAGTAGTAATATAAGAGTAATAATGTAATATAACAGTAATAGTAATAATAATGTAATAGTAATAATATACGAGTAATAATGTAATATAACAGTAATAGTAATAATAATGTAATAGTAATAATATACGAGTAATAATGTAATATAATAGTAATATAATAGTAATAATAATATAATAGTAATATAATAGTAATAATAATATAATAGTAATAGTAATATAATAGTAATAGTAATAATAATATAATAGTAATATAATAGTAATAATAATATAATAGTAATATAATAGTAATAATAATATAATAGTAATATAATAGTAATAATAATATAATAGTAGTAATAATAATATAATAGTAATATAATAGTAATAATAATATAATAGTAATAATAATATAATAGTAATAATAATATAATAGTAATATAATAGTAATAATAATATAATAGTAATAATAATATAATAGTAATATAATAGTAATTATAATAGTAATAATAATATAATAGTAATGTAATGGTAATAATAATAGTAATAATAACATTAATAGTAATATAACAGTAATAATAAAATAGTAATAATAATATATTAGTAATAATATAATAAAATAGTAATAATAATAATGTACTAGTAATAATATAATAGTAATATAGTAATATAATAGTAATAATCATGTAATATAATAGTAATATAATAATATACTAATAATATAATATTAATATAATAATAATATCTGTGTTTTGCATTGATTGGTTGATTATACTACACAAAGATAAATATATTTCCCCTTTTTTTTATTTTTATTTTTACTAATCTAATCTGTTAGTAGTTGGAGTTATTGCACCCGTTGCTGAGCCGGTTGTTCCAATTGAGATGATTTAGGTCGTCTCACTAATCAATCCTCCCTACCCTGGCAGTCATTCTGAATGCAGGTTGCTGGTGATTAAACATTCCAATTGTTGAATGTCCTCGCTCTGGCTGGATTCCAATAGGAATTACACATCACTTTGCAAGCCAGCATACTGTAATTTGCAGGCCTGATGTTGCCTGTAAACCAGGAGTTTCCCAACACCAATTTGTTACCGTATAACTAGGCCTTATGATATATTTAGTGTATTGTCATAAAGAGTTTTTAACTTTAAAGGCTTATAAGGCTGGTGGAGCTATTCATAGAACCCTTCTCAAAGATTAAATGGTTCTCAGTGGAAGTAGAGGGTTCTAGGATAAACCCTTTTAAAGATTACAGGGTTCTAAGTAGAACCTTGGTAGATGGTTCTAGGTAGAACCATTTACAGGGGTTGTATGGACCAGTGGTATTCGTGGCAGAGGTTATAAGCTGTTCAAGGATCAGGCAGAGGTTAAAGGTCAGATACCGTCCAAACAACAATTGACAGTTCAGTGGGTAAAAGTGCAATTATAGGTTAGAGCTGCCGAGTGTGAACCTTGACCTTCGAACTTTGAACCTTGCCCTTTTAGGACGTCTGTCTGCCGGCATCATTATTAACACCCTTACCCACAATCCCATTCAACCCCTCCGGCCTTCCACCTGGCCCCCCACCTAACCCTTGACCATGAAAGTATGTGTGTGTGAGTGCGTGCATGCGTGTGTGTGCATTGGGTTGGGGTTGGTTAGGTAGTCTCAGATTTAACTACGTCTCTCCACACTTGTGTTTCCCTGCCCCCTAACAGCCTCTGGATACAATTACCAGTCAAATGCAGCGTGAACAAAGAGCAGGTTTAAGTTTCCAGATTAATAACATGTGTATGGGGGGACTGCACGGCTGGCTGTATCGCTATATACACTTAGAAAAAAAGAGTTCCAAAATGGTTCTTCGGCTGTTCCAATAGGAGAACCATTTTTGGTTATAAGTAGGAGGCTGGCGGAGGCTGGCGGAGGCTGGCGGAGGCTGGCGGAGGCTGGAGGAGGCTGGAGGAGGCTGGCGGAGGCTGGCGGAGGAGTAGGAGGCTGGAGGAGGCTGGCGGAGACTGGAGGAGGAGTAGTAGGCTTGGTTCTAGAGGTATCCCCTCTCCTTGACCCAGAGGGTCCCATGGTTCTAGAGGTATCCCCTCTCCTTGACCCAGAGGGTCCCATGGTTCTAGAGGTATCCCCTCTCCTTGACCCAGAGGGTCCCATGGTTCTAGAGGTATCCCCTCTCCTTGACCCAGAGGGTCCCATGGTTCTAGAAGTATCCCCTCTCCTTGATCCAGAGGGTCCCATGGTTCTAGATATATTCCCCCTGGTCTACTCAATTCTGGGAATCATGGGAATTATATTTCCCTCATTGATTATGGGGGTTCTTAGGTCAATTTCCCTAGACTGGTTGTAAAGTATTTTGTCTGTAATGTATTTTTGGTTATGTGTCGAACCCCAGTACGACTAGCTGTCTTCATTGGCGTTGGCTAATGGGGATCCTAATAAATCACATCCAAAAATCTAAACCAGACTTCATGACCTGTCTGTGTAGCGTTCAGTGTTGTTTATCTTGAGAAAATGCTTCCATTAGCAATCACATATCATTATCTTCTGGGAATCATCTTTCCCTCATTGATTGTGGGCAGAGACATGAGTCCATACAGTATATTATTGCCTATAGATTATACAGTATAGTCCATATTCCTAGCTGTGTTCTTGGGGGAATTCCTCCATCAGTGGTCACATGTAATCATAATCACAAGCCCAGCATGAGTCAGAAATAGTTTATAGCTCATTGGTTTACTGCTAAAAAACGGGTGATCATTTGGCTAATTTGTTTACTGCTTTTGAAACCCTGCTATAATTTCCTAATGTTATTAATACCATAATACAGACAGTTAATTCACTGTCGTTCACAGCAACCCCTTGTCTTAATGTTTTGATGTACTATGGGTGCAGTGTTTGTGTACAGCTGTGTGTCTACACGCCCTGGTTGAGAAAAAGCTTCAGGCATAGATTCTATTTGTTTTAAAAGGACACGAAGTAAACAAAGCATATATGTAAAACCTAATTTATGCAACAACAAAACAGGTGTTTACTTGACCTAGGGGGTTGTGTGTGTGTGTGTGTGTGTGTGTGTGTGTGTGTGTGATTCTCTCTCTCTGTGTGTGTGTGTGTGTCTGTATGCCTCCGTGCCTGTGCTTGTTCGTGGGTGCTTCAGGCGAAGGGCTGAGTGTGACTTCAGTGTGTGTGTGTGTGTGTGTGTGTGTGTGTGTGTGTGTACCTACCTTAATAACCCTGCTACTATAATGGTGGGGTCCCAGAGCTGCTATTTATTATAATGGTGGGGTCACAGTCCCAGAGCTGCTGGTTAATATAACGGTGGGGTCACAGTCCCAGAGCTGCTATTTATTATAATGGTGGGGTCACAGTCCCAGAGCTGCTGGTTAATATAACGGTGGGGTCACAGTCCCAGAGCTGCTATTTATTATAATGGTGGGGTCACAGTCCCAGAGCTGCTATTTATTATAACGGTGGGGTCACAGTCCCAGAGCTGCTGGTTAATATAACAGTGGGGTCACAGTCCCAGAGCTGCTATTTATTATAACGGTGGGGTCACAGTACCAGAGCTGCTATTTATTATAATGGTGGGGTCACAGTCCCAGAGCTGCTATTTATTATAATGGTGGGGTCACAGTCCCAGAGCTGCTATTTATTATAACGGTGGGGTCACAGTCCCAGAGCTGCTGGTTAATATAACAGTGGGGTCACAGTCCCAGAGCTGCTATTTATTATAATGGTGGGGTCACAGTCCCAGAGCTGCTATTTATTATAATGGTGGGGTCACAGTCCCAGAGCTGCTGGGTTAATAACAAGTGGCAACGAAATGAACTTTTTGTCCTGAATATATAGCGTTATGTTTGGGTCAAATCCAACACATCACTGAGTACCAACTCTTCATGTTTTTGAGGATGGTGGTGGCTACGTCATGTTATGGGTATGGTCGTCATCGGCGAGGACTAGGGAGTTTTTGGGGGGATAAAAAGAAACTACATACAGGCAAAATCCTAGGGAGATGAATTCACCTTTCAGCAGGACAATAATCTAAAACACAAGGCCAAATATACACTGGAGTTGCTTACCAAGAAGATAGTGAATGTTCCTGAGTGGCCTAGTTACAGTTTTCATTTAAATCTGCTTGAAAATATATGATAAGACTTGAAAATGGTTGTCTAGCAATGATCAACAACCAATTTGACAGAGCTTGAATAATTTTGAAAAGAATAATGGGCCAATGATGTACAATCCTGGTGTGCAAAGCTCTCAGAGACTTACCCAGAAAGACTCACAGCTCTCAGAGACTTACCCAGAAAGACTCACAGCTCTCAGAGACTTACCCAGAAAGACTCAAAGCTCTGAGACTTACCCAGAAAGGTAATTGTAACATGTATTTCATTTTCAATAAATTTGCAAACATTCCTAAAAAAACATTTTTTCTCTTTGTCATTATAGGGCATTGTCTGTAGATGGGTGAGATAAAACATATATTTAATCCATTTTGAATTCAGGTTGTAACACAACAAAATGTGGAATAAGCCAATGTGCATGATTTCTTTCTGAAGGCCCTGTAATGGGACTGACAGACCTGCCTGCACATCCCACGGCAACATAACACTCTCTCTGGCTGACAGACCTGCCTGCACATCCCATGGCAACATAACACTCTCTCTGGCTGACAGACCTGCCTGCACATCCCACGGCAACATAACACTCTCTCTGGCTGACAGACCTGCCTGCACATCCCACGGCAACATAACACTCTCTCTGGCTGACAGACCTGCCTGCACATCCCACGGCAACATAACACTCTCTCTGGCTGACAGACCTGCCTGCACATCCCACGGCAACATAACACTCTCTCTGGCTGACAGACCTGCCTGCACATCCCATAACATAACACTCTCTCTGGCTGACAGACCTGCCTGCACATCCCATAACATAACACTCTCTCTGGCTGACAGACCTGCCTGCACATCCCACGGCAACATAACACTCTCTCTGGCTGACAGACCTGCCTGCACATCCCACGGCAACATAACACTCTCTCTGGCTGACAGACCTGCCTGCACATCCCATAACATAACACTCTCTCTGGCTGACAGACCTGCCTGCACATCCCATAACATAACACTCTCTCTGGCTGACAGACCTGCCTGCACATCCCACGGCAACATAACACTCTCTCTGGCTGACAGACCTGCCTGCACATCCCATAACATAACACTCTCTCTGGCTGACAGACCTGCCTGCACATCCCATAACATAACACTCTCTCTGGCTGACAGACCTGCCTGCACATCCCATAACATAACACTCTCTCTGGCTGACAGACCTGCCTGCACATCCCACGGCAACATAACACTCTCTCTGGCTGACAGACCTGCCTGCACATCCCATAACATAACACTCTCTCTGGCTGACAGACCTGCATGCACATCCATAACATAACACTCTCTCTGGCTGACAGACCTGCCTGCACATCCCATAACATAACACTCTCTCTGGCTGACAGACCTGCCTGCACATCCCACGGCAACATAACACTCTCTCTGGCTGACAGACCTGCCTGCACATCCCACGGCAACATAACACTCTCTCTGGCTGACAGACCTGCCTGCACATCCCATAACGTAACACTCTCTCTGGCTGACAGACCTGCCTGCACATCCCATAACATAACACTCTCTCTGGCTGACAGACCTGCCTGCACATCCCATAACATAACACTCTCTCTGGCTGACAGACCTGCCTGCACATCCCATAACATAACACTCTCTCTGGCTGACAGACCTGCCTGCACATCCCACGGCATAACACTCTCTCTGGCTGACAGACCTGCCTGCACATCCCATAACATAACACTCTCTCTGGCTGACAGACCTGCCTGCACATCCCATGGCAACATAACACTCTCTCTGGCTGACAGACCTGCCTGCACATCCCATGGCAACATAACACTCTCTCTGGCTGACAGACCTGCCTGCACATCCCATAACATAACACTCTCTCTGGCTGACAGACCTGCCTGCACATCCCATGGCAACATAACACTCTCTCTGGCTGACAGACCTGCCTGCACATCCCATAACATAACACTCTCTCTGGCTGACAGACCTGCCTGCACATCCCATAACATAACACTCTCTCTGGCTGACAGACCTGCCTGCACATCCCACGGCAACATAACACTCTCTCTGGCTGACAGACCTGCCTGCACATCCCATAACATAACACTCTCTCTGGCTGACAGACCTGCCTGCACATCCCATAACATAACACTCTCTCTGGCTGACAGACCTGCCTGCACATCCCACGGCAACATAACACTCTCTCTGGCTGACAGACCTGCCTGCACATCCCATAACATAACACTCTCTCTGGCTGACAGACCTGCCTGCACATCCATAACATAACACTCTCTCTGGCTGACAGACCTGCCTGCACATCCCATAACATAACACTCCTCTCTGGCTGACAGACCTGCCTGCACATCCCATAACATAACACTCTCTCTGGCTGACAGACCTGCCTGCACATCCCATAACATAACACTCTCTCTGGCTGACAGACCTGCCTGCACATCCCATAACATAACACTCTCTCTGGCTGACAGACCTGCCTGCACATCCCACTGGCAACATAACACTCTCTCTGGCTGACAGACCTGCCTGCACATCCCACGGCAACATAACACTCTCTCTGGCTGACAGACCTGCCTGCACATCCCACGGCAACATAACACTCTCTCTGGCTGACAGACCTGCCTGCACATCCCATACATAACACTCTCTCTGGCTGACAGACCTGCCTGCACATCCCATAACATAACACTCTCTCTGGCTGACAGACCTGCCTGCACATCCCATAACATAACACTCTCTCTGGCTGACAGACCTGCCTGCACATCCCACGGCAACATAACACTCTCTCTTGGCTGACAGACCTGCCATGCACATCCCACGGCAACATAACACTCTCTCTGGCTGACAGACCTGCCTGCACATCCCATAACATAACACTCTCTCTGGCTGACAGACTGCCTGCACATCCCATGGCAACATAACACTCTCTCTGGCTGACAGACCTGCCTTGCACATCCCATAACATAACACTCTCTCTGGCTGACAGACCTGCCTGCACATCCCATAACATAACACTCTCTCTGGCTGACAGACCTGCCTGCACATCCCATGGCAAACATAACACTCTCTCTGGCTGACAGACCTGCCTGCACATCCCATAACATAACACTCTCTCTGGCTGACAGACCTGCCTGCACATCCCACGGCAACATAACACTCTCTCTGGCTGACAGACCTGCCTGCACATCCCACGGCAACATAACACTCTCTCTGGCTGACAGACCTGCCTGCACATCCCATGGCAACATAACACTCTCTCTGGCTGGACAGACCTGCCTGCACATCCCACGGCAAACATAACACTCTCTCTGGCTGACAGACCTGCCTGCACATCCCACGGCAACATAACACTCTCTCTGGCTGACAGACCTGCCTGCACATCCCATGGCAACAAAGCAAGAACAGACCCCATCGACCAATCAGCACCCTCGATAGGTGACAGACCTGGTCAGGTCTTTCTCTTGCTATCTGTCGCTATGGTTGCTAATGGGGTTTTGTTTTAAAGAGTGCCGGGGGGGGTGGAGAGAGAAGAGAGAAGGAGGTAGGGAGAGAAAGAGCGAGAGGGGGAGACAGAGGGAGGGGGGGAGAGAGAAAGTGGCAGGGAAAGAGCGAGAGGGGGAGACAGAGGGAGGGGGGAGAGAGAAAGTGGCAGGGAAAGAGCGAGAGGGGGAGACAGAGGGAGGGGGGAGAGAGAAAGTGGCAGGGAAAGAGCGAGAGGGGGAGACAGAGGGAGGGGGGAGAGAGAAAGTGAGAGGGAAAGAGCGAGAGGGGGAGACAGAGGGAGGGGGGGAGAGAGAAAGTGGCAGGGAAAGAGCGAGAGGGGGTGACAGAGAAGGGGGGGAGAGAGAAAGTGGCAGGGAAAGAGCGAGAGGGGGAGACAGAGGGAGGGGGGGGAGAGAGAAAGTGGCAGGGAAAGAGCGAGAGCGAGAAGAGACTGACCGTTCAGCAGTGAGAGACTGTAACCCCCTCAGGGGACTGTAACCCCCTCAGGGGACTGTAACCCCCTCAGGGGGATAGATTAAAAATCTAACGCTCCGTGTTTCTGTAATCGTGTCTGACACCACACTTCCTAACTTTCACATTGTTCATATTTGAAGACAGTCAATATCCGTGATCATCGTTATGTCTCCTGTGCCTATTAAGTCAGTATATCTAGTTATGTGAAAGTAATGATTGTAGACAGAGGATGTGGTATATGTCTGACAGAACGGGAGAGCATCTGTGATCGTGAGAGTCCGTCCGTCTGTCTGTCTACGTCTGCTATTCTTCCTTGCTGTAAATGGAAATCTATTTTTTTTAAATAATCCGTCACTTTCTTTTCAAAGTCAAAAACAATGTATGCAAAGTTTTAACAGAGCGAGCTCTGTGTCTTTACATTGCATTTCATTAGAAGTTGTGTTGTACTGAAGGTCTGTTCTCGCTGTCATTCTCCTCAGACTGGACCCGGTTTCCCCGCTTGCGTTTGAATTTAGGTTTGACAGTTTTTTTTTTTTAACAATGCGTCTTTCCTACAACGTCCCCAAAGACGTAACATAAGTTTCCCAAAACACCACGCAGAGAAAATGTTTCAGAAGTGAGTCGTTGAGGCATGTGTTGATACTGTATGGAGAGAAAGGAAGAACTGTTCTCGGATCAGTGTTCTCCATTCAACTCTTACATTAACATTATGATTATTCCACAATACTGACGACGGATCAGTTCCTAGAACGATATTATCACCTATGGCTGCAAACATTGAGTCGGCTTATTATAACGCTTACCCTATAATAATGCACTGTCTAGATTTGGCACATGTCAGGCTACACGTCATGTCAGGCTACATCATATCAGGCTACACGTCATGTCAAGCTACACGTCATGTCAGGCTACACATCATGTCAGGCTACACGTCATGTCAGGCTACATCATGTCAGGTTAGCACCTTGTCAAGCTACATCATGTCAGGCTACACGTCATGTCAGGCTACATCATGTCAGGTTAGCACCTTGTCAAGCTACATCATGTCAGGCTACATCATGTCAGGCTACACGACATGTCAGGCTAAACGTCATGTCAGGCTAAACGTCATGTCAGGCTAAACGTCATGTCAGGCTACACGTCATGTTAGGCTACACGTCATGTCAGGCTACATCATGTCAGGCTACATCATGTCAGGCTACACGTCATGTCAGGCTACACGTCATGTCAGGCTACATCATGTCAGGCTACACGTCATGTCAGGCTACATCATGTCAGGCTACACGTCATGTCAGGCTACACGTCATGTCAGGCAACACGTCATGTCAGGCTACATCATGTCAGGCTACATCATGTCAGGCTACACGTCATGTCAGGCTACACGTCATGTCAGGCTACACGTCATTCAGGCTACACGTCATGTCAGGCTACATCATGTCAGGCTACATCATGTCAGGCTACATCATGTCAGGCTACACATCATGTCAGGTTAGCACCTTGTCAAGCTACATCATGTCAGGCTACACATCATGTCAGGCTAAACGTCATGTCACGCTACATCATGTCAGACTACATCATGTCAGGCTACACATGTCAGGTTAGCACCTTGTCAGGCTACAAATCATGTCAGGCTACATCATGTCAGGCTACATCAAGTCAGGCTACATCATGTCAGGCTACACATCATGAAATATATTGAAACAAATGACAGACAATAACCAACAAGTAGCAAAAGAGAACAACGTCAGATATTTAGTTA
Organism: Salmo trutta; assembly: GCF_901001165.1. Taxonomy (NCBI): domain Eukaryota; kingdom Metazoa; phylum Chordata; class Actinopteri; order Salmoniformes; family Salmonidae; genus Salmo; species Salmo trutta. Next base: position 4,424,875 of record NC_042957.1, on the reverse strand, counting down.
ACACATTCATCTGGTGTATAAATTAACTAAATATCTGACATTGTATTCCCATTTTAACTTTTGTTCTGCATTTAAATGGTTGAAAGCACAGTGATAACACATTCATCTAGTGTATAAATGATCACTGTGCTTTCAACCATTTTAAATGCAGAACAATATCAAATGGGAATGCAATGTCAGATATTTACTTCATTTATACACCACATGAATGTGTTAACACTGTGCTTGGTAAGAACCTAACGACCTGGATTTTAGTTGAGATTCCATTAAAAGTACATGGCGCCAGTGACTAACGCTGTTGGAAATTCTGATTATTACAGCAACTGTGAAGATCTCCACAGACCTGAGACGTATGCATGCTATCGGGAACATGCATGCTTTACATGATTACATGACCTCTTTATGTGATTACAAGACCTCTTTATGTGATTACGAGATCTCTTTATGTGATTACGAGACCTCTTTATGTGATTACAAGATCTCTTTATGTGATTACAAGATCTCTTTATGTGATTACAAGATCTCTTTATGTGATTACATGACCTCTTTGTGTGATTACATGACCGCTTTCTATGATTAAATGTATAAATGAATAAATGTATAGTTAGACATTAGCCTCGATGTGGCCATGGAGGTGTTACTCATTTTCAGCTTACATTAGTTTGTAAAGTAGCCTTTACATTAGACTATTTACTTTAATACAAAAGGAATGTTGAATTGTGGTTGGTTGTCAACGCAACCAAATATCAACATTTGAAGGAGATGAATCTTTCTCTTGGATAGTTCCATCGAGCCACTGACTTAATCTGCCTTTAATTCCAGTTTGTGAGTGATTCCTTTAATTCCTCTCACCCACAGCTCTCCTCTCTCTCCATCACAGCTCTCTTTGTCACTCACATCTCTTCTCCTCTCACTCATAGCCCTCCTCTCCTCTCACTCACGAGCCCTCCTCTCTTGTCACTCACAGCTCTCCTCTCACTCACAGCCCTCCTCTCCTCTCACTCAGCCCTCCTCTCCTCTCACTCAGCCAGCCCTCCTCTCCTCTCACTACAGCCCTCCTCTCCTCTCACTCAGCCTCCTCTTCCTCTCACTCAGCCCTCTCTCCTCTCACTCAGCCCTCCTCTCCTCCAGACCTCCTCTCCCTCGCAGCTCAGCCCTCCTCGCCTCCTCACTCAGCCCTCCTCTCCTCTCACTCAGCCTCCGCTCCTCTCACTCAGCCCTCCTTCTCCACTCACCAGCCTCTCCTCTCACTCAGCCCTCCTCCTCTCACTCAGCCCTCCTCTCCTCTCACTCAGCTCCTCTCCTCTCACTCACAGCCCTCCTCTCCTCCTCACTCAGCCCTCCTTCTCTCTCACTCAGCCCTCTTCCTCTCAATCAGCCCTCTCCCTCTCACTCACAGCCCTCCTCTCCTTCATCAGCCCTTCCTCTTCTCATCACCAGCCCTCCTCTCCTCTCACTCACACCTCTCCTCTCCTCTCACTCACCGCCCTCTCCCTCTCCTCTCCCTCTTCTTCTCTCACAGCCCTCCTCTCCTCTCACTCAGCCCTCCTCTCTGTCATCACAGCCCTCCTCTCTCTCACTCACCGCTCTCCTCTCCTCTCACTCACAGCCTCCTCTCCTCTCACTCACAGCCTCCTTCCTCCTACTCCACTCACTCCCCTCCTCTCTCACTCAGCCCCTCTCTCCTCTCACTCAGCCCTCTTCTCCTCTCACAGCACCTCCTCTCCTCTCACTCAGCCTCCTCTCCTCTCACTCACAGCCCTCCTCTCCTCTCACTCAGCCCTCCTCTCCTCTCACTCAGCCCTCCTCTCCTCCACACAGCCCTCCTCTCCTCTCATCACAGCCTCCTCTCCTCTCACTCACAGCCCTTCTCCTCTCACTCACAGCCCTCCTCTCCTCTCACTCAGCCCTCCTCTCCTCTCACTCAGCCCTCTTCTCCTCTCACTCAGCCCTCCTCTCACTCAGCCCTCCTCTCCTCTCACTCACAGCCCTCCTCTCCTCTCACTCACAGCCCTCCTCTCCTCTCACTCAGCCCTCTCTCCTATCTCACTCAGCCCTCCTCTCCTCTCACTCAGCCCTCCTCTCCTCTCATCAGCCCTCCTCTCCTCTCAATCAGCCTCCTCTCTCACTCAGCCCTCCTCTCCTCTCACTCAGCCCTCCTCTCCTCTCACTCAGCCCTCCTCTCCTCTCACTCACAGCCCTCCTCTCCTCACTCACAGCCTCCTCTCCTCACTCAGCCCTCCTCTCCTCTCACTCAGCCCTCCTCTCCTCTCACTCAGCCTCCTCTCCTCTCACCCAGCCCTCCTCTCCTCTCACTCACAGCCCTCCTCTCCTCTCACTCACAGCCTCCTCCTCCTCTCACTCACAGCCCCCTCTCCTCACTCAGCCCTCCTCTCCTCTCACTCAGCCCTCTTTCCTCTCACTCAGCCCTCCTCCCTCACTCCCTCCTCTCCTCTCACTCACAGCCCTCCTCTCCTCTCACTCACAGCCCTCCTCTCCTCTCTTGTCACAGCCCTATCATCTCTCCTCTCACTCACAGCCCTCCTAATCCTCTCTCACTCAACCAGCCTCTCATCTAGCACTCAGCCCTCCTCTCCTCATCACTCAGCCTCCTCCTCTCACTCACGCCCTCCTCTCCTCTCACTCACAGCCCTCCTCTCCTCCTCACTCACAGACCTCCTCTCCTCTCTTGTCACAGCCTCCTTCCTCTCACTCAGCCCTACTCTTCCTCTCACTCAAAGCCCTCTTCTCACTCAGCCTCCTCTCCTCTCACTCACAGCCTTCCTCTTCACTCAGCCTCCTATCCTCTCACTCAGCCCTCTCTCCTCTCACTCAGCCCTCTTCCTCACTCAGCCCTCCTCTACTCTCACAGCCCTCCTCTCCTCTCACTCACAGCCTCTTCCTCTCACTCACAGCCCTCTATCCTCTCACTAGCCCTCCTCTCCTCTCACTCAGCCCTCCTCTCTCTCAAGCCTCCTCTCCTCTCACTCAGCCCTCTCTCTTCACTCAGCCTCCTCTCCTCTCATCAGCCCTCTTTCTCACTCAGCCTTCCTCTCCTCTCACTCAGCCTCCTCTCCTCTCACTCACAGCCCTCCTCTCCCTCACTCACAGCCCTCCTCTCTCTCACTCAGCCCTCTTCCTTCACTCAGCCCTCCTCTCCTCTCACTCAGCCCTCCTCTCCTCTCACCAGCCCTCCTCTCCTCTCACTCACAGCCTCCTTCCTCTCACTCACAGCCCTCCTCTCCTCTCACTCACAGCCCTCCTTTCCTCTCACTCAGCCCTCCTCTCCTCTCACAGCCCTTTCTCTCACTCAGCCTCCTCTCCTCTCACTCAGCCTCCTCTCCTTCACTCACAGCCTCCTCTCCTCTCACTCACAGCCCTCCTCTCCTCTCTTGTCACAGCCCTCCTCTCCTCTCACTCAGCCCTCCTCTCCTCTCACTCACAGCCCTCTTCTCACTCAGCCCTCCTCTCCTCTCACTCACAGCCCTCCTCTCCTTCTCGCCCTCCTCTCCTCTCACTCAGCCTCCTCTCTTCACTCACAGCCTCCTCTCTCACTCACAGCCCTCCTCTCCTCTCTTGTCACAGCCCTCCTCTCCTCTCACTCAGCCCTCCTCTCCTCTCACTCACAGCCCTCTTCTCACTCAGCCCTCCTCTCCTCTCACTCACAGCCCTCCTCTCCTCTCACTCAGCCTCTCTCTCTCACTCAGCCTCCTCTCCTCTCACTCAGCCCTCCTCTCCTTCACTCAGCCTCCTCTCTCTCACTAAGCCCTCCTCTCCTCACTCACAGCCTCCTCTCACTCAGCCCTCCTCTCTCTCACTCAGCCTCCTCTCCTCTCACTCAGCCCTCCTCTCCTCTCACTCAGCCCTCCTCTCCTCTCACTCAGCCCTCCTCTCCTCTCACTCAGCCCTCCTCTCCTCTCACTCACAGCCCTCCTCTCACTCAGCCCTCCTCTCTCTCACTCAGCCCTCCTCTCCTCTCACTCAGCCTCCTCTCCTTCACTCAGCCCCCTCCTCTCACTCAGCCCTCCTCTCCTCTCATCACAGCCTATCTCCTCTCACTCACAGCCTCCTCTCCTCTCTTGTCACAGCCCCTCTCCTCTCACTCAGCCTCCTCTCCTCTCACTCACAGCCCTCTTCTCACTCAGCCCTCCTTCCCTCACTCACAGCCCTCCTCTCCTCTCACTCAGCCCTCCTCTCCTCTCACTCAGCCTCTCTCCTCTCACTCACAGCCCTCTCTCCTCTCACTCACAGCCCTCCTCTCCTCTTTGTCACAGCCTCCTCTCCTCACTCAGCTCCTCTCCTCTCACTCAGCCCTCCTCTCCTCTCACTCACAGCCCTCTTCTCACTCAGCCCTCCTCTCCTCTCACTCACAGCCCTCCTCTCCTCTCACTCAGCCCTCCTCTCCTCTCACTCAGCCCTCCTCTCCTCTCACTCAGCCCTCCTCTCTCACTCAGCCCCTCTCTCTCACTCAGCCTTCTCCTCTCACTCAGCCCTCCTCTCCTCTCACTCAGCCCTCTATCCTCTCACTCACAGCCCTCCTCCTCTCACTCACGCTCTCCTCTCCTCTCACTCAGCCTCCTCTCACTCAGCCCTCCTCCTCTCACTCAGCCCTCTCTCTCACTCAGCTCCTCTCCTCTCACTAGCACTCCTCTCCTCTCACTCAGCTCTCTCCTCTCACTCAGCCCTCCTTCCTCTAATCACTTCTCTCTCCAGCTCCATCCTCTCCTCTCACTCAGCCCTCTCTCCTCTCACTCAGCCCTCCTCTCCTCTCACTCAGCCCTCTCTCCTCTCTCTCAGCCCTCCTCCTCTCACTCAGCCCTCCTCTCTCTCTCAGCCCTCCTCTCCTCTCACTCACAGCCCTCCTCTCCTCTCACTCAGCCCTCCTCTCCTCTCACTCAGCCCTCCTCTCACTCAGCCCTCCTCTCCTCTCACTCAGCCCTCCTCTCCTCTCACTCAGCCCTCTTCCTCTCACTCACAGCCTCCTCTCCTCACTCACAGCCCTCCTTCCCTCTCAGCCCTCCTCTCCTCTCACTCAGCCCTCCTCTCCTCTCACTCAGCCCTCCTCTCACTCAGCCCTCCTCTCCTCTCACTCAGCCCTCCTCTCCTCTCACTCAGCTCCTCTCACTCAGCCTCCTCTCTCACTCAGCCTCTCTCCTCTCACTCAGCCTCCTCTCCTCTCTCTCAGCCCTCCTCTCCTCTCTCAGCCCTCCTTCCTCTATCTCAGCCCTCCTCTCCTCTCACTCAGCCCTCCTCTCCTCTCACTCAGCCCTCCTCTCACTCAGCCCTCCTCTCCTCTCACTCAGCCCTCCTCTCACTCAGCCCTCCTCTCCTCTCACTCAGCCCTCCTCTCACTCAGCCCTCCTCTCCTCTCACTCAGCCCTCCTCTCACTCAGCCCTCCTCTCCTCACTCTGTGTTCTCTGTCAGGACAGAGCCACTTAAGACAAGGGGTTATTTGTAAACTCAGGTTCCTTTTATCTAATATGAACTAAATAAGAATCTAAATTAATAAAATATAATTTTTGTGTTATTTGTAAACTCAGGTTCCCTTTATCTAATATGAACTAAATAAGAATCTAAATTAATAAAATATAATTTTTTGTGTTATTTGTAAACTCAGGTTCCCTTTATCTAATATGAACTAAATAAGAATCTAAATTAATAAAATATAATTTTTGTGTTATTTGTAAACTCAGGTTCCCTTTATCTAATATGAACTAAATAAGAATCTAAATTAATAAAATATAATTTTTGTGTTATTTGTAAACTCAGGTTCCTTTTATCTAATATGAACTTTTTGTTGAAGATCTGATAACATTCAGTGTTAAAAACATGCAAAAATAGAGAAAATCAGAAAGGGGGCTAATACTTTTTCACGGCTCTGTATTTAACCCCTTCTTTTTGTTACTAAACAGTCTCCATATACAGTGAGGGAAAAAAGTATTTGATCCCCTGCTGATTTTGTACGTTTGCCCACTGACAAAGAAATGATCAGTCTATAATTTTAATGGTAGGTTTATTTGAACAGTGAGAGACAGAATAACAACAACAAAAAAATCCAGAAAACGCATGTCAAAAATGTTATAAAATGATTTGCATTTTAATGAGGGAAATAAGTATTTGACCCCTCTGCAAAACATGACTTAGTACTTGGTGGCAAAACCCTTGTTGGCAATCACAGAGGTCAGACGTTTTCTTGTAGTTAGCCACCAGGTTTTCCACATATCTCAGGAGGGATTTTGTCCCACTCCTCTTGGCAGATCTTCTCCAAGTCATTAAGGTTTCGAGGCTGACGTTTGGTAACTCGAACCTTCAGCTCCCTCCACAGATTTTCTATGGGATTAAGGTCTGGAGACTGGCTAGGCCACTCCAGGACCTTAATGTGCTTCTTGTTGAGCCACTCCTTTGTTGCCTTGGCCGTGTGTTTTGGGTCATTGTCATGCTGGAATACCCATCCACGACCCATTTTCAATGCCCTGGCTGAGGGAAGGAGGTTCTCACCCAAGATTTGACGGTACATGGCCCCGTCCATCGTCCCTTTGATGTGGTGAAGTTGTCCTGTCCCCTTAGCAGAAAAACACCCCCAAAGCATAATGTTTCCACCTCCATGTTTGACGTTGGCGATGGTGTTCTTGGGGTCATAGGCAGCATTCCTCCTCCTCCAAACACGGCGAGTTGAGTTGATGCCAAAGAGCTCCATTTTGGTGTCATCTGACCACAACACTTTCACCCAGTTGTCCTCTGAATCATTCAGATGTTCATTGGCAAACTTCAGACGGGCATGTATATGTGCTTTCTTGAGCAGGGGATCCTTGCGGGTGCTGCAGGATTTCAGTCCTTCACGGCGTAAGTGTTACCAATTGTTTTCTTGGTGACTATGGTCCCAGCTGCCTTGAGATCATTGACAAGATCCTCCCGTGTTGTTCTGGGCTGATTCCTTACCGTTCTCATGATCATTGCATCTCCACGAGGTGAGATCTTGCATGGAGCCCCAGGCCAAGGGAGATTGACAGTTCTTTTGTGTTTCTTCCATTTGCGAATAATCACACCAACTGTTGTCACCTTCTCACCAAGCTGCTTGTCGATGGTCTTGTAGCCCATTCCAGCCTTGTGTAGCTCTACAATCTTGTCCCTGACATCCTTGGAGAGCTCTTTGGTCTTGGCCATGGTGGAGAGTTTGGAATCTGATTGATTGATTGCTTCTGTGGACAGGTGTCTTTTATAAAGGTAACAAACTGAGATTAGGAGCACTCCCTTTAAGAGTGTGCTCCTAATCTCAGCTCGTTACCTGTATAAAAGACACCTGGGAGCCAGAAATCTTTCTGATTGAGAGGGGGTCAAATACTTATTTCCCTCATTAAAATGCAAATCAATTTATAACATTTTTGACATGCGTTTTTCTGGATTTTTGTTGTTATTCTGTCTCTCACTGTTCAAATAAACCTACCATTAAAATTATAGACTGATCATTTCTTCGTCAGTGGGCAAACGTACAAAATCAGCAGGGGATCAAATCCTTTTTTCCCTTACTGTACTTGTGTTCAAGAGATGTGTTGATTATTTTTTAAATCATCACACCTCTGGGCACAAAACAGAACAGCCTCTAAATGGCCTCCTGGGATGAAGAAGTCAGAAGTATTGGAGCCTTTGGAAGTTTAGTATTGTCTCCTTTACAACCTCAGAACCAATGTAATTGAAACAACAGCCTATCAAATGCTGGTACCTTACATGATCACATATGTCTCACCATGTGTTTGGTCACGGTCCCATAATATCTAACCACCCCTCATAATGTCTAACCACCCCTCATAGTGTCTAACCACCACTCATAATGTCTAACCACCACTCATAATGTCTAACCACCACTCATAATGTCTAACCACCACTCATAATGTCACCACTCATAATGTCTAACCACCACTCATAATGTCTAACCACCACTCATAATGTCTAACCACCCCTCATAATGTCACCCCTCATAATGTCTAACCACCCCTCATAATGTCTAACCACCACTCATAATGTCACCCCTCATAATGTCTAACCACCACTCATAATGTCTAACCACCACTCATAATGTCACCCCTCATAATGTCTAACCACCACTCATAATGTCTAACCACCACTCATAATGTCTAACCACCACTCATAATGTCTAACCACCACTCATAATGTCTAACCACCACTCATAATGTCTAACCACCCCTCATAATGTCTAACCACCACTCATAATGTCTAACCACCACTCATAATGTCTAACCACCACTCATAATGTCTAACCACCCCTCATAATGTCACCCCTCATAATGTCTAACCACCCCTCATAATGTCACCCCTCATAATGTCTAACCACCACTCATAATGTCTAACCACCACTCATAATGTCACCCCTCATAATGTCTAACCACCACTCATAATGTCACCCCTCATAATGTCTAACCACCACTCATAATGTCTAACCACCACTCATAATGTCTAAACACCACTCATAATGTCTAACCACCACTCATAATGTCACCCCTCATAATGTCACCCCTCATAATGTCACCCCCTCATAATGTCACCCCTCATAATGTCTAACCACCCCTCATAATATCTAACCACCCCTCATAATGTCTAACCACCCCTCATAATATCTAACCACCCCTCATAATGTCTAACCACCACTCATAATGTCTAACCACCCCTCATAATGTCACCCCTCATAATGTCTAACCACCACTCATACTATAATTTTAAATATTCTAGCTAATGAACATAGCCTGTAGCGTTCTAATGAAATGCAATTCGTCAGGTTTCTGGACCAATCAAGGCTTAACTAATCACGGCTTGACTGTTCTCTAACCAGATTTTGACGATGAAAGGCAAGGTCCTGGTGAAGGAGGGTCGATGGCCAACAATAAAAAGTTAAGCGCTATAGTTTTTCAGTAGAGAACCTAACCAACCAACTAATCAACTAGTATTTCAATATTGACATTGAAGTAGGTACAGTACCAGTAAAAAGTTTGGACACACCTACACATTCCAGGGCTTTTCTTTATTTTTAGAGTGTGCAAAGCTGTCATTAAGGCAAAGGGTGGCTACTATGAAGAATCTAAAATATAAAATATATTAGATTTGTTTAAAACTTTTTTGATAACTACATGATTCCATATCTGTTATTTCATAGTTTGGATGTCTTCACTATTATTCTACAATGTAGAAAATAGTAAAATAGGTGTGTCCCAACTTTTTGACTGGTACTGTATATGTTTTGTTTACTTCATGTCCTTTTAAAACAAATAGAATCTATGCCTGAAGCTTTTTCTCAACCAGGGCGTGTAGACACACAGCTGTACACAAACACTGCACCCATAGTACATCAAAACATTAAGACAAGGGGTTGCTGTGAACGACAGTGAATTAACTGTCTGTATTATGGTATTAATAACATTAGGAAATTATAGCAGGGTTTCAAAAGCAGTAAACAAATTAGCCAAATTATTACCCGTTTGTTTGTTTTTTAGCAGTAAACAAATGAGCTATAAACTATTTCTGGCTCATGCTGGGCTTGTGATTATGATTACATGTGACCACTGATGGAGGAATTCCCCCAAGAACACAGCTAGGAATATATACAGTATAGTCCAATCTATAGGCAATAATATACTGTATGGACTCATGTCTCTGCCCACAATCAATGAGGGAAAGATGATTCCCAGAAGATGATATGTGATGGTTAATGGAAGCCTTTTCTCAAGATAAACAACACAACGCTACACAGACAGGTCATGAAGTCTGGTTTAGATTTTTGGATGTGATTTATTAGGATCCCCATTAGCCAACGCCAATGAAGACAGCTAGTCGTACTGGGGTTCGACACATAACCAAAAATACATTACAGACAAAATACTTTACAACCAGTCTAGGGAAATTGCCCTAAGAACCCCCATAATCAATGAGGGAAATATAATTCCCATGATACCCAGAACAGAGTAGACCAGGGGGAATATATGTGACCCGATTCAGGAAACTAGGCGTATGTCGCAAGTCACAACTTCACAGGAGAGTCGTGTGAACTTAAAAATATTTTTTTATCAAAATGCTTTTTTTGACAGACATACCATCTCGAACATGTTAACTTTCATGTACCTTTAATAACAAACTTGTTTGCCATCTGTAAATACAAATAAAATTGTTAAATTATGAGCCTGTCACGGTTGTCGTCGGGGATAGAGGACCAAAACGCAGCAGGAATGTGGATGCTCATCTTGTATTTATTTTTAAAATAAAGTTAACACCAAAATAACAAAACGAACAAAGGACTCACGAACAACAAAACAGTCTTGTAAGGCTCACACAGGCAAAACAAGAAACAATCTCCCACAAACACTAAACCAAACAATTACCCATATATAGGACTCTCAATCAGAGGCAACGAGAAAGCACCTGCCTCCAATTGAGAGTCCAACCCCCCCCATTAACCTACACATAGAAATACACCAACCCAGAAAGAACATAGAAGTACAAAACATAGAACATAAACCAAAACCTGGAAAAAATTAATAAAACGCCCTACTAAATAAACCACCACCCCGAACCACATAAAACAAATACCCTCTGCCACGTCCTGACCAAACTACAATAACAAATAACCCTTATACTGGTCAGGACGTGACAGAGCCTTGTTTTTTAAGCCACAGAAAAAGAAGGGGCAACCTTCCCACTAGCCATGATTGGCTGAGATAATGAGTGGGCTGGACATGCTGACAGAGGAGTTCGGATGGTCTGCCATATAGAAGAAACCTTCTGACTATTTGAGCTCGTCGGTCTGTGTTGGTAATCTTGTCGAACGCAGCTTTTTTTTTTAAATGTGTTGTGTAGTTGTAATGCCCTGGCCATAGAGAGGGGTTTTTGTTCTTATTTTGGTTAGGCCAGGGTGTTACATTGGGTGGGCGTTCTATGTTCTTTTTTCTAGGTTGGTTCGTTTCGTTGATTTTGGCCGTGTGGCTTCCAATCAGGCACAGCTGTAGTTTGTTGTTGCTGATTGGGAGTCACACATAAGTAGCCTGTTTTTCCTTTGGGTTTTTTTCAGATATTACACGTCTACAATTTTGACAGAAAGTGGTTTAATTTCAAGCTATCTAGCTGACGTTAGCTATCTAGCTGACGTAGCTGGCTGGCTCCCTAGCTGATGTTATTATTTGTTTCCCAGAGCCGTTCGTTTTTCTAGTTAGAGCCTAATGTTAGCTAGCTAACATTGAACCTGGTTGGTTAGCTCCCAGCACTGTGGCATTGTTGGCACTTTTGTTAGGCTGGACACATGACATTTATAACAATTATTTTTTTCTGATAACTAGTTAATTGCATCAGACGTGGAGCCCAGGTTCATAATATTACCATATGTCCCAGCTGCTTGCCCTAGTTTTGAATAATCACGAAAAAACAGGCCTTATTTTAGGGCATTTTTCACCCCGCCAGCTCCTATTAGTTCTATTGAGCACTGTGGCACCAACTCGCCTTTCGAGAATTCTATTCCCAGCTTATAGTTTTACATCACAATGCCTGCTTTGCTATTGTTGGCAATGAGACCTGCCCACGTTGCTGGTAGATAAAATGTAAACAACAACAAAGAACAGATTGTAGTGGTAAAATATAAAGGGATACATTTTCTGGTGCCATTTTGGCAAAATGGAATTCTAAGCGTCACTCCAGTCAGAAGACAAAGAACATTCAATTCCATTTGTTTGTTATGGGTTCGCACTAGTGTTCCAGCTTAGCCAATGTTCTTTGACATTTTTCAGCCTTGCGTGAATTTAGACTTGTTCTATTGTCCAGCCTAACTTTGTTCATTGTTGTTTAACTAGTTAACGTTTGCTGGCTGGCTCGTTTTGCTAACATTACGTGACGTGTGTGTGTAACACCCGTTGAATTTGGCCGGTGTCAGTAAACGTCTGCAGAAAAGCGTAATTAAATTGTTGCCAGCAGAGCTGGTTAGGCTGTTTTCATGTTATCCAGAGGTAAACAAATCATCGGCCAGAGTGTCAAGTGTGCGCTCTGAGAGCAAAACGAGATGGTTGGGGCTAAAGCTTAAGAGGGTGTGAACGATGCTGAATGGGTGTAGACAATGAAGAGCTCTTCACGAGATACCAAAACATTCAAATGTGATTTTCTCAAAAGTGAGTTTACAAGTTGATCAACTTTCAAAGCAGAATTACTTTCCCATTGTTCCTCAAATGCAGTGTGTGATATACCATTTTGTAGCTCTACTCTTATCCAATGTAAAAAAAACACTATTTCAATTTTGCTACATAAGACCGACTCCAGGTGGTGAGTCACATATCTAGGACCATGGGACCCTCTGTATCAAGAAGAGGGGATACCTTTAAGACCATGGGGCTCTGTGCAGGCTGTGTAAAGGATATTTTACCAAGAAAGAGTGATAGAGTGCTGCATCAGATGACCTGGCCTCCACAATCACCCGACCTCAACCCAAATGAGGTGGTTTGGGATGAGTCGGACTGCAGACTGAAGGAAAAGCAGCCAACAAGTGGGAACTCCTTCAAGACTGTTGGAAAAGCATTCCAGGTAATGCTGGTTGAGAGAATGCCAAGAGTGTGCAAAGCTGTCATCAAGGCAAAGGGTGGCTACTTTGAAGAATATAAAATATACTTTGATTTGTTTAACACTTTTTTGGTTACTACATGATTCCATATGTGTTATTTCATAGTTTTGATGTCTTCACTATATTCTACAATGTAGAAAATAGTAAAATAAAGAAAACACTTGAATGAGTAGGTGTGCCCAAACTTTTGACTGGTACTGTAGTTATTTGGTCTTCTGTTTCACCCACATATAAAAGTTACCAGTATCTTTGGTTTACCCAAGGTAAGCTAAGTTAACGAGGGGTTTATTAGAGAAGTAGGACTTGGAAGACCAGCATGACTGGGAGGGAGTGGCAGAGGAGGGAGAGGCAGGGTGAGAACAGACAGGGAAGGCCCTCACTGGGGAAGAGGCCCTTGATTGAATTCAGGTGAGGGAAAGCCGAGATAGATCCAAACTAAATAGCCAATATCGTAAATCGCTAACTGAAAACTTTGACATACGAGGCAGAGGACGCCAAGTTTGGATCTGTGAGTCACCTTTAACCTCGATGTAACTTTCTTCTGGAGTCATGAGTGTTTCTTAACTCGTCTCGTGCCTTACACAACTCATCACATATGTATCCCTCCACCTTCCTCAGTGGAATCCTGACCAGGGGTATCAAACAATGTCTATGTACCTTTTTTTGTTGTTGGCGTAGTTACTGGACCAGCGGGAGGAGGTGTTGATGACAGTGATGGATCTCAACAAAACAGCCACTGTGCTGATGACGACAACCAGATGATATAAGGGTTGGGTGGGTTACTTTCTAAATGTAATCCATTAGTTACTAGTTACCTTTAAAAAAGAATTGTAATCAGTAACGTAACTTTTGGATTACCCAAACTCAGTTACTTAATCTGATTACTTTCAGTTAATTTTGGATTATTTACCCTTTAAGAGGAATAAGATGATGACAAAAAAAAACTCATTTGGTGTGTCATCATAGTGGTCTCTGACTTTTGTCCAGACTCGCTCAGTTGGTACAAATTTAAACCTGCAAATTTTTCTCAATGCTGAATTGATGTATTTCGCAAACGTCCTTTCTGAATTTAAAAGTAATTCAAGAAGTAATCATCTATTTTTTTCAAAAGTATCTGTAATCTGATTTCATATTTAGCTGGTAATGTAACCGAGTACAGTTAGTTTTTGTTGTAATCAAATTACATGTAACTGGTTATATGTCATTTACTCAAATCAAATCAGGCTTTATTTGCCACATGTGATGAATACAACAAGTGTAGACTTTACCATGAATTGCTTACTTACAAGCCTTTAACCAAAAGTGCAGTTCAAGAATAAAATATTTACCAAGTAGGCTAAAATAAAAAGTAATAATTAAAAGTAACACAATAAGAATAACAATAACGAGGCTATATAGAGGAGGCACCGGTAACGAGTCAGTGTGCAGGGGTACAGGCTAGTTGAGGTAATCTGTACATGTAGGTGGGGGCAAAGTGACTATCCATAGGTAACAAACAAACAGCGAGTAGCAGCAGTGTACAAAAGGGAGGGGGGGTGTCAATGTAAATTGTCTGGTGGTGATTTTATGAATTGTTCAGCAGTCTTATGGCTTGGGGGTAGAAGCTGTTGAGGAGCCTTTTGGTCCTAGACTTGGCGCTCCGGTACCGCTTTCCGTGCGGTAGCAGAGAAACAGTCTATAACTTGGGTGACTGGAGTCTCTGACAGTTTTATGGGCTTTCCTCTGACACCACCTATTATATGTCCTGGATGGCAGGAAGCTTGGCCCCAGTGATGTACTGGGCCATTCGCACTACCCTCTGTAGCGCCTTACGGTCAGATGCCGAGCAGTTGCCATACCAGGCGCTGATGCAACCAGTCAGGATGCTCTCGATGGTGCAGCTGTAGAACCTTTTGAGGATCTGGGGACCCATGCCAAATCTTTTCCAGTCTCCTGAGGGAGAAAGGTTTTGTCGTGCCCTCTTCACGACTGTCTTGGTATGTTTGGACCATGATAGTTCGTTGGTGATGTGGACACCAAGGAACTTGAAACTCTCGACCCGCTCCACTACAGCCCCGTCGATGTTAATGGGGGCCTGTTCGGCCTGCCTTTTTCTGTAGTCCACGATCAGCTCCTTTGTCTTGCTCACGTTGAGGGAGAAGTTGTTGCCCTGGCACCACACTGCCAGTTCTCTGACCTCCTACCTATAGGCCGTCTCATCGTTGTCGGTGATCAGGCCTACCACTGTTGTGTCGTCAACAAACTAATGATTGTGTTGGAGTCGTGTTTGGCCACGCAGTCGTGGGTAAACAGGGAATACAGGAGGGGACTAAGTACACACCCCTGAGGGGCCCCAGTGTTAAGGATCAGCGTGGCAGACGTGTTGTTGCCTACTCTTACCACCTGGGGGCGACCCGTCAGGAAGTCTAGGATCCAGTTACAGAGGGAGATGTTTATGCCCAGAGTCCTTAGCTAGGTGATGAGCTTTGTGGGCAGTATGATGTTGATCGCTGACATCCCAAACCCTGGTTTATATTCCACCCTGGATCACTGTAATGGGTTTTATATGCAACTAACCCTAGACACGAGACTTTTGCATAACATTTTGAGCTATTGGGATTCAGCCCTTCGACTCTAAAATTGTAATTCCATCTCCTGTATCTTTCTGTCCTCTCTATAGATTATGCTGATGCTCCACTGTAAGAACATGGATATCTTCACTGTTTCTGAGGGAGGTGACGTGGTCACCAACAGGGCCTGGGACACGTTCCAGCATTACTGCTGTCTGGAGCGTAACCAGAGCGTGGTGAAGACTCCTCTTTCCACAGACATCTGCCGCAAGTTCCTCCCCTCAAAGGCTCTGGTTCGATGATAACATCTGATGCGATGAGACTCCTCTTTCCACAGATGGCTCTGGCTCGATGATAACATCTGATCTGATGAGACTCCTCTTTCCACAGATGGCTCTGGTTCGATGATAACATCTGATGTGATGAGACTCCTCTTTCCACAGATGGCTCTGGTTCGATGATAACATCTGATGTGATGAGACTCCTCTTTCCACAGATGGCTCTGGCTCGATGATAACATCTGATCTGATGAGACTCTCTATGTGATTTGGCTCCTGTATTACTGCCTGTACTCAATAAAACTTCCAAATTGAAATAATTTGACACTGTAATTTGATAAACAATAGTAGTTCCCAATCGGACAATTACTACAAAACAAATATTTTTTTGTTCAATTAAATGTTTATTTTATGTATTTATAATTATACATTTTTTATTTAACTAGGCAAGTCAGTTAAGAACAAATTCTTATTTCTTATTTACAACCCAGACCCATACCAGGACGATGCTGGGCCAATTGTGCGCCGCCCTATGGGACTCTCCAGTCATGGCCAGGTGTGATGCTTACCTTTGAAACCCAAAGGTAAGAAGACTTGAGAGACTTGAGAGTGAAAACTTTACAAAGACATGCCTATAGTTGGTGGAAAATGTTTTAAAAATATATTTTTTTACACATTTGAACCATGTTTCTTGGGTTAAGGTTCTATATTTTTTTATTTCTACATTTTTCTTTTTGATCTGCGGTGATAATATTCTGCTTACCCCAAAGTCACACTTGCTCTCAAATTTGGTCTGTTGCTCACGGGACACAACCTTTGCGCGCTCTACCAAATTTTTGCACGCTCCTCTGGTCTGTGCTTTCGTGGCACTCATCCTCTGTGCTCTCGACTCAGTGTTTGTTTGCTCAATGATTTTTCATCTTGCTCCACAGCGCTATCTCGCACGCGAGGGACTTTAGAGGATGATTTGACGCCATAAGAATCAAACATGGACCAACTCTTGCCCTCCTCTGTCAGATCAGGGAAACCATGCTGCCGTGGTAATTTACACCACAAACAGAGACAGAGAGAGAGAAAAGGATCTAACCTTGTGATAGGAGGAAGCCATCCCAATCAACTTCTGACACAGTTGTGATTTAAGATTAAGCGATTTAACGTTTAGTTAGCCACATAGGCAAAGTCATTATTACAGTAAAGACCACGTAGATTAAAAGGTGAACAGCCGTTGAGGAAAGTGACAACTTAACTGAAAACTGAAAAAAAAAAAAAAAACACAGACACCTGTCCTCAAACTCTGTTTCAGCTGAGGCGTTCATACGGCTGACTGTTTGACCCCTTTGTGCCTTGACCTTGGCACAAGTGCACTGTGCCCCCCCCCCCCCCCACCCCCGTGGACAAGCAGCGTACCACACATACCTGCTGCATACATGGGTTTACTCATGGGGGCAAGACATGGCAATATCCACAGGGCAAAAACAGCAGCTGCAGAGAGAGAGAGAGAGAGTGTAAGTAGGGGGTGCTGCAAGCTTGTAATACTTTCACATACCTCACCACAGCGAGCGGCTGTGGGAGTTTACACAGCGGGGCCCCAGCACATTAAATAGATGTATATGTTTAGGTGTGTGTGTGTGCATGATACTTTAACACATACCTCTGCATCAGCAGAGCAGGGCAGTATGGGAGATACTGATAAAGATATGCATGGATTGTATACATACTATCACCAAGTGTGTGTGGCATGTGTTCATGATACTACTGCAACACACACCTCACCACTGTTGACAGACTGTAAGAGTAGATATTGTGTGTGTACTCCCTCTCATACACATATATCTTGCCCAGAGAAGGTCTGTAGAGTATAGCTGTTGTAAGACTAGCTGCCCAGATTTTGTAGCCTGTATCTTTCCTGGGATTTTTACAAGAAGACGAATGGTCTATTGCGGAGAGGCTTGTGCAGCCTATAGCCTGTTGCGCACGGCAACAGCTGGTAGAGAGAGGCTTGAGATGTGTAGCGGAAGTAAGAAGCCAAATATGATCTAAATATTAGGCCATTCATTAGCTAAATATTAAAGCTATAAGAACAATATTTACCTGTCAAAGTGCAAGGAAAAAGGTTCACAGATTATGAAATTGCAAATCTCGTTCCTCCAGACTGTACTCTGTAGTCCCCTGGAAAAGTTTCACTACTGATTAATCCTAAGTTTTTAGACCAGACGATTATAATACCTGGGCGACAACAACACAGTGCAACGAGGAATTTACTATTGTTATCAAGTGAGTATACAATTATTGGCCATGGGCTGTAAGCTGCGGTAATGTCGGCGAATTGGAATAAACCCTCAAACGTTCTGTTTTGTTTCATTGCCAAAATAACTGCGCAGGCCTACAGTCTAGGCCTGATTATGTAACCATTTGGATCAGGTTTTAATGCTGCCAAGTTTACAATCAGCAAGCAAGAGCAATGTGCATCTCTCATCCAATAGGCTGTTAGCAGGCTAGATAAAAAAGGTTGACTTAAGTGTCCCATAAGTTTGCGTTGTCTGTCTTTACCTGGGACTCCACAAGATTTAAGAGGCATAGCCATGGCAGTGGAGGTAGATATGTACATGAAGGCAGGGTAAAGTGACTAGACATCAGGATAGATAATAATAAGGTATTTGAGGTAGATATGTACATGAAGGCAGGGTAAAGTGACCAGGCATCAGGATAGATAATAAGGTATTTGAGGTAGATATGTACATGAAGGCAGGGTAAAGTGACTAGGCATCAGGATAGATAATAATAAGGTATTTGAGGTAGATATGTACATGAAGGCAGGGTAAAGTGACTAGACATCAGCTGCTTAATTGCGCAACAGAACAAAGACAGACAGGCTCGAGATGTAGACTATAGCCTAAGTAGAAGTCTATGCATATTAAACCATTATTCATAAGCTCAATGTTAGGCTTATTACTGCAGTGAATATATCCAGTCGATTTGCACAGCAAAATAAAAACTAAAAACGTTTATCAGATAACGAAATCATAGCTAGCTAGCTACACTACGCTAGCCCCCGGGTGTGCAGCTGGAAAAGCTACCGTTTAAAATGTATCCTGCCCAGGCTACAACAACACAATGTAATGAAGTTGAATGTTGTTATTATTATAATTTTTTTTATATTATGGGTTTTATAGCAAGAATAATTTAAGTGAACTTAGCTGAATAAAAAATTAGAGTACGTGCATATGAAGTGGCTTTATATTCAGCATAAAAGTGATCTTTTGAAACAGATCCTATAAACTAGATTTAGAGTTGTTTGGCAACTTTACTAAATGATACAAACTTTAAAATGCCTTAGAAGCTTGCGCTCTGTTTGCCTCAGGCTGCACACACTGTTCTTTAATCAAGTGATCTTATTTTTCACCCAGCAGACCATTTTCAATTGAATGCTATCTTTACTAATATGTAAAAATAGTTTCGATTTATAATGGCCCATTATCAAATGGGCAAGACAAAAATACATTTTCCCACCAGTATGTTTTTCACTAACGTTGGGTAGGCTACTCCTGTATTTTTTTCCTGCGAGACGGGTGATATCCACAGAAACAACAAGGTTCCCAAGGACTGTCGTTCTCCATGACCTGGTTGACGTGAGTAAGACATGCATCCTCAGAGCATGCTGGTTGGAGTGTTTACGGACATATTCAATCTCTCCCTATCCCCGTCTGCTGTCCCCACTTGGGTCAAGATGTCTACCATTGTTCCTGTACCCAAGAAAGCACAGGTAACTGAACTAAATGACTATCGCACTGTTGCACTCACTTCTGTCATCATGAAGTGCTTTGAGAGGCTAGTTAAGGATCATATCACCTCTACCTTACCTGACACCCTAGACTCCAATTTGCTTACCGCCCCAATAGATCCACAGACGATGCAATCGCCATCACTCTCACTTACTTATGCACAATTGAAAGCATCCTGTCGGGCTGTATCACCGCCTGGTACGGCAACTACACCGCCTGCAGGGCTCACCAGAGGGTGGTGCGGTCTGCCCAACGCATCACCGGGGGCACAATGCCGGCCCTCCAGGACACCTACAGCACCCGATGTCACAGGAAGGCCAAAAATATAATCAAGGACATCAATAAATCTGAATTTGTTTAATTTAGGCTAGACCAATTATGTACCAAAAATATCTTATCAGTATTGTTTTATGTTTTTCTGCTATGTGTAATATGCGGTTGGCTATGTATTGTATAACGACACAATCATTATTTTAATTCAGGTGTTTTTTTTAGGCTCAATAATAGGCCTGTCACGGGTGTCGAAGGGATTAGACCAAGGCGCAGCGGGTTGCGTGCTCATCATGTAACGCCCTGGCCATAGAGGCGTTTTTGTTCTTTATTTTGGTTAGGCCAGGGTGTTACATTGAGTGGGCGTTCTATGTTCTTTTTTCTAGGTTGGTTTGTTTCGTTGATTTTGGCCGTGTGTGGCTTCCAATCAGGCACAGCTGTAGTTTGTTGTTGCTGATTGGGAGTCACACATAAGTAGCCTGTTTATCCTTTGGGTTTTTGTGGGTGATTGTTTCTGTCTAGTGTTTTTCTGTTTCGTTCATTTTTGACCAGACAGGACTGTTTGCTGTCGTTGCTGTTTAGTGTTTTGTTTATAGTGGTTTATTTTATTAAATATTCAAAATGAATACACATCCTCCGCTGCACCTTGGTTTTATTACGACGACAGCCCTTACACATCATTATTTTATTTATAGGTGAACACGAAAAAAACAAAGAACGACAGTTTCACAGGCTATACACAGCAGTGCAAAAACAATCTCCCACAAAGGGACAGGTGGAAAACAGGCTCCCTAAGTATGACTCTCAATCAGAAACAACGATGTACAGCTGTTCCTGATTGAGAGCCACACCAGGCCAACAAAGAAATACACAACATAGAAACCCTAGAATACAAAACAAGAACATAAACCAAAAACCCCGGAACACATAAATCCAACACCCCTCTACATACACACACACACCCCGAACCATATAAAACAAATACCCCTTTACCTAAATACATAGCCCAAACCACATGAAACAAACACCCCCTGCCACGTCCTGACCAAACTATAATAACAAATAACCCCTATTACTGGTCAGGATGTGACAAGGCCTATGCATACGCTTCAATATGCATAAGTTTTAACATGCATATGCATAAGCTTTAATATGCATATGGATGTTTTAAATACATTTTCATCTGAGAAAGTGTCCATTTCACTGAGTTGTAAATGTAACCATTCTGACAGAGAATGTCTATTTAATGCTATTTCTTCAAATCAAATTTTATTTGTCACATGCAACGGGTGTAGACTTTACCATGAAATGCTTTCTTGCGAGCCCTTCCCAACGATGCAGAGTTTTAAAAAATTATAATAAAAAGGAAAAATACTAATACAAGAGGAATAAAATACAGAAGAATGGAGCTACAGGAAGGACCAGATCAATGTGCAGGGGTAATGGCTTATACAGGAAGTACCAGATCAATGTGCAGGGGTAATGGCTTATACAGGAAGTACCAGATCAATGTGCAGGGGTAATGGCTTATACAGGAAGTACCAGATCAATGTGCAGGGGTAATGGCTTATACAGGAAGTACCAGATCAATGTGCAGGGGTAATGGCTTATACAGGAAGTACCAGATCAATGTGCAGGGGTAATGGCTTATACAGGAAGTACCAGATCAATGTGCAGGGGTAATGGCTTATACAGGAAGTACCAGATCAATGTGCAGGGGTAATGGCTTATACAGGAAGTACCAGATCAATGTGCAGGGGTAATGGCTTATACAGGAAGTACCAGATCAATGTGCAGGGGTAATGGCTTATACAGGAAGTACCAGATCAATGTGCAGGGGTAATGGCTTATACAGGAAGTACCAAATCAATGTGCAGGGGTAATAGCTTTATACAGGGAGTACCAGTACCAGATCAATGTGGAGCTATATACAGGAAGTACCAGATCAATGTGCAGAGCTACAAGGTATTTGAGGTAGATATGTACATGAAGGCAGGGTAAAGTGACCAGGCATCAGGATAGATAATAAGGTATTTGAGGTAGATATGTACATGAAGGCAGGGTAAAGTGACCAGGCATCAGGATAGATAATAAGGTATTTGAGGTAGATATGTACATGAAGGCAGGGTAAAGTGACTAGACATCAGGATAGATAATAATAAGGTATTTGAGGTAGATATGTACATGAAGGCAGGGTAAAGTGACTAGACATCAGGATAGATAATAATAATAAGGTATTTGAGGTAGATATGTACATGAAGGCAGGGTAAAGTGACGGGGCATCAGGATAGATAATAAGGTATTTGAGGTAGATATGTACATGAAGGCAGGGTAAAGTGACTAGACATCAGGATAGATAATAAGGTATTTGAGGTAGATATGTACATGAAGGCAGGGTAAAGTGACTAGACATCAGGATAGATAATAATAAGAGTAAAATAAGGAAGGAAGTCCAGGATCCAGTTGTAGAGGGAGGGGTTCAGTCCCAGGGTCCCCGGTTTGGTGATGAGCTTGGAGGGGACTATGGTGTTGAACACTGAGCTGTAGTCTATGAACAGCATTCTCACATAGTTATTTCCCATCTTGTCCAGGTGGAAGAGGCCAGTGTGAAGCACAAATGAGATTGCGTCATCTGTGGATGTGTTGGGGCGGTTCGCGAATTTGAGTGTGTCCAGCGTGTCTTTGGATGATGGTGTTTATGTTTGCCATTACCAACCTTTCAAAGCACTTCATAATTACAGATGGGAGTGCTAAAGGGCGATAGTCATTTAGGCTGGTTACCTTGGAGCTCTTTGGAACAGGGACAATGGTAGTCAGCTTGAAACATGTTTGGATTTTAGACTGGGACAAGGAGAGATTGAAAATGTGAAGACACTTGCCAGCTGGTTTGCACATGCTTTGAGAATGTACCCTGGCATTCCGTCTGGCCCGGCGGCCTTGCGAAGGTTAACCTGTTCAAAAGTTTAACTCACATCAGCCAACAAGAGTTAAAAAATACATTCATCCGGAACAACAAGGGCTTTCACACAAGACTCAGTGTTGTATTCCTTGAAGCGAGCATCAAAAGGCATTTAGCTCATTTTTGAAGTTCTGCATCACTGGGCATCTCACATCTGTCTTTCCCTTTGTAATCCGTAACTGTACGACATACGACGAGCGTCAGAGCAAGTTTAATATGATTCCATCTTCCTTTTATATTGTCCTTTTGCTTGTTTCATATCTTTTCGGAGGTCATAGCGGTATCACTAGCCTTTAGCCCAGCGCGGATATTGCCTGTAATGTTTTTTTGGGGGGTTGGGATACGTTCGCATAGTCACTGTGGAGACGACATCATCTATGCACTTATTGATACCCAAGACGACTCAAAGCTGATACAGACATACCCAAGACGACTCAAAGCTGATACAGATATACCCAAGACAACTCAAAGCTGTAATCATCGCCAAAGGTGCTTCTACAAAGTGTTGACTCGGGTGTGAATACTTACATTTCTGTATTTCATTTTCAATACATTTGCAAACATTTCTAAAAACATGTTTTCACTTTTATCCTTACGTGGTATTGTGTGTAGATGGGTGAAGATTTATTTATCTTTAATCCATTTTGAATTCAGGCTGTAACACAACAAAATGTGGAATAAGTCAAGGGTTATGAATCCTTTCTGAAGCTACTGTACATGCACTCTATGCTCACATCAAATCAAATTCTCTCTGCACACATGCAGCTCCTTTACAGCATATACAGTGTTCCACACTGGCCTCCATGTTCTCTTCAACTGGCCTCCATGTTCTCTTCAACTGGCCTCCTCAACTGGCCTCCATGTTCTCTTCAACTGGCCTCCATGTTCTCTTCAACTGGCCTCCATGTTCTCTTCAACTGGCCTCCATGTTCTCTTCAACTGGCCTCCATGTTCTCTTCAACTGGCCTCCATGTTCTCTTCAACTGGCCTCCTCAACTGGCCTCCATGTTCTCTTCAACTGGCCTCCATGTTCTCTTCAACTGGCCTCCATGCTTTCTTCAACTGGCCTCCATGTTCTCTTCAACTGGCCTCCTCAACTGGCCTCCATGTTCTCTTCAACTGGCCTCCATGTTCTCTTCAACTGGCCTCCATGTTTTCTTCAACTGGCCTCCATGTTCTCTTCAACTGGCCTCCATGTTCTCTTCAACTGGCCTCCATGTTTTCTTCAACTGGCCTCCTCAACTGGCCTCCATGCTTTCTTCAACTGGCCTCCATGTTCTCTTCAACTGGCCTCCTCAACTGGCCTCCATATTCTCTTCAACTGGCCTCCATGTTCTCTTCAACTGGCCTCCATGTTCTCTTCAACTGGCCTCCATGTTTTCTTCAACTGGCCTCCATGTTCTCTTCAACTGGCCTCCATGTTTTCTTCAACTGACCTCCATGTTCTCTTCAACTGGCCTCCATGTTCTCTTCAACTGGCCTCCATGTTCTCTTCAACTGGCCTCCATGTTCTCTTCAACTGGCCTCCATGTTCTCTTCAACTGACCTCCTGTTCAATGGTGCAGAGTCAGATGTAAGTCTTCAAACCCTTAGCATGTTGCTTCTCTTCTTTCCATGTGTTTTAACTGCAGAGATGAGCTGCAGAATAAACAAGCCCACATGGTCACAACACAGACATACTGTGACAGCTCAGATCTGTTCTTTTTTTTTTTACAAACCTCATCCAGACCACAATATTATCTCTCTCCCAGTCAGACACTGGGGTGAGACTCGCACACTTCTCCTGTGTGTGTGTGTGTGTGTGTGTGTGTGTGTGTGTGTGTGTGTGTGTACTTGTGTGTGACAATCCAACTTCTATAATTCTCCTATGGCCAGCCATTCTTCACTGCAAGTGAATTTCTCAGCTCCCAATCCCCATCCGTGTGTGTGTGTGTGTGTGTGTGTGTGGTTATTTATATAGATTGGTGCCAGCAGCTGGTTGTCATTACTCAGGCTTGTGTGTGTGTACATATGGTTATTTATATAGATTGGCGTCGGCAGCTGGTTGTTGTTGCTCATGTTTGAAGTTTTTATGTTCTTAACTCTGAGCCTGAGCCAGACGAACAATCATAATCATCACTTTTAACCAGCAGTGTTTGTAGTTTAGCAGTTTAGCAGTTTCTATTTTGTGCCCCTTCAGACTGGAGAGGGGGTCTGTAAAGGACATGTTAACTTGCGTCATTGCAGTATTTTTTTTTGTGTTTATCTACTAAACACTAGACCAGTACATTTAGTAAACACTAGACCAGTACATCTAGTAAACACTAGACATCTAGTAAACACTAGACCAGTACATCTAGTAAACACTAGACCAGTACATCTAGTAAACACTAGACCAGTACATCTAGTAAACACTAGACCAGTACATCTAGTAAACACTAGACCAGTACATCTAGTAAACACTACACCAGTACATCTAGTAAACACTAGACCAGTACATCTAGTAAACACTAGACCAGTACATTTAGTAAACACTAGACCAGTACATCTAGTAAACACTAGACCAGTACATCTAGTAAACACTAGACCAGTACATCTAGTAAACACTAGACCAGTACATCTAGTAAACACTAGACCAGTACATCTAGTAAACACCAGACCAGTACATCTAGTAAACACCAGACCAGTACATCTAGTAAACACCAGACCAGTACATCTAGTAAACACTAGACCAGTACATCTAGTAAACACTAGACCAGTACATCTAGTAAACACTAGACCAGTACATTTAGTAAACACTAGACCAGTATATCTAGTAAACACTAGACCAGTACATCTAGTAAACACTAGACCAGTACATCTAGTAAACACTAGACCAGTACATCTAGTAACACTAGACCAGTACATCTAGTAAACACTAGACCAGTACATCTAGTAAACACTAGACCAGTACATCTAGTAAACACTAGACCAGTACATCTAGTAAACACTAGACCAGTACATCTAGTAAACACTAGACCAGTACATCTAGTAAACACTAGACCAGTACATCTAGTAAACACTAGACCAGTACATTTAGTAAACACCAGACCAGTACATCTAGTAAACACCAGACCAGTACATCTAGTAAACACTAGACCAGTACATCTAGTAAACACTAGACCAGTACATATAGTAAACACTAGACCAGTACATCTAGTAAACACTAGACCAGTACATCTAGTAAACACCAGACCAGTACATCTAGTAAACACCAGACCAGTACATCTAGTAAACACCAGACCAGTACATCTAGTAAACACTAGACCAGTACATCTAGTAAACACTAGACCAGTACATCTAGTAAACACTAGACCAGTACATTTAGTAAAAACTAGACCAGTATATCTAGTAAACACTAGACCAGTACATCTAGTAAACACTAGACCAGTACATCTAGTAAACACTAGACCAGTACATCTAGTAAACACTAGACCAGTACATCTAGTAAACACTAGACCAGTACATCTAGTAAACACTAGACCAGTACATCTAGTAAACACTAGACCAGTACATCTAGTAAACACCAGACCAGTACATCTAGTAAACACCAGACCAGTACATCTAGTAAACACCAGACCAGTACATCTAGTAAACACCAGACCAGTACATCTAGTAAACACCAGACCAGTACATCTAGTAAACACCAGACCAGTACATCTAGTAAACACCAGACCAGTACATCTAGTAAACACTAGACCAGTACATCTAGTAAACACTAGACCAGTACATCTAGTAAACACTAGACCAGTACATCTAGTAAACACTAGACCAGTACATCTAGTAAACACTAGACCAGTACATCTAGTAAACACTAGACCAGTACATCTAGTAAACACTAGACCAGTACATCTAGTAAACACTAGACCAGTACATCTAGTAAACACTAGACCAGTACATCTAGTAAACACTAGACCAGTACATCTAGTAAACACTAGACCAGTACATCTAGTAAACACTAGACCAGTACATCTAGTAAACACCAGACCAGTACATCTAGTAAACACTAGACCAGTACATCTAGTAAACACCAGACCAGTACATCTAGTAAACACCAGACCAGTACATCTAGTAAACACCAGACCAGTACATCTAGTAAACACCAGACCAGTACCTCTACTAAACAGACCAGTACATCTAGTAAACAATAGACCAGTTTATCTAGTAAACATTTGAGCAGTACATCTAGTAAACACTAGACCAGTACATCTAGTGAACAGACAGGTACCTCTACTAAACAGACCGGTACCTCTACTAAACAGACCGGTACATCTAGTAAACACTAGACCAGTACATCTAGTAAACACTAGACCAGTACATCTAGTAAACACTAGACCAGTACATCTAGTAAACACTAGACCAGTACATCTAG
The DNA here is from genome assembly GCF_901001165.1 of Salmo trutta. Lineage (NCBI taxonomy): Eukaryota > Metazoa > Chordata > Actinopteri > Salmoniformes > Salmonidae > Salmo > Salmo trutta. Next base: position 4,398,045 of record NC_042957.1, on the reverse strand, counting down.
TAATCACTAGACCAGTACATCTAGTAAACATTTGAGCAGTACAACTAGTAAACACTAGACCAGTACATCTAGTAAACACTAGACCAGTACATCTAGTAAATGGACCGGTACATCTAGTAAACAGACCAGAACGTCTAGTAAACACTAGACCAGTACATCTGGTAAACAGACCAGTACATCTAGTAAACACTAGACCAGTACATCTAGCAAACACTAGACCAGTACATCTAGTAAACACTAGACCAGTACATCTAGTAAACACTTGACCAGTACATCTAGTAAACAGACCAGTACATTTAGTAAACACTAGACCAGTACATTTAGTAAACACTAGACCAGTACATTTAGTAAACACTAGACCAGTACATTTAGTAAACACTAGACCAGTACATCTAGTAAACATTAGACCAGTACATCTAGTAAACACTAGACCAGTACATCTAGTAAACACTAGACCAGTACATCTAGTAAACACTAGACCAGTTCATCTAGTAAACACTAGACCAGTTCATCTAGTAAACAATAGACCAGTTCATCTAGTAAACAATAGACCAGTACATCTAGTGAACACTAGACCAGTACATCTAGTGAACACTAGACCAGTACATCTACTAAACACTAGACCAGTATATCTACTAAACAGACCAGTACATCCAGTAAACACTAGACCAGTACATTTAGTAAACACTAGACCAGTACATCTAGTAAACAGACCAGTACATCTAGTACAGACTGGACCAGTAGATCTAGTAAACACTAGACCAGTACAGAGAGGGAGTGAGAGAGAGAGAGAGAGAGTGAGTGAGAGTGAGAGAGAAAGAGAGATACTGAGGTCATAAACCAAAACCTGCAGAAGAAACACAGCGGAACCTGGAAATACCATCCAACACAAAACTGAGTGAGTCATGTTCAGTCTGAACCTACTTCTGAAGCTAGAAAGTAAAAGTAATTTTGTTATATAAAGCCTAATAAACAAGGCTACTAAGCTACCAAGCTGCTAGGACAGAACTGACCTGGCTGCAACTTCAATTAGCAAGGAAGTGTAAAGTGAGAGGTGTGAAAACTATTGAGCCTAACAATGGCAGGAGAGATTCACAGCCCCCCACCCCCCACCTCCACCCAAATGCAGAGGCCTTTGAAGCCCCCATTGGCTTATCCCTGTTCAGAGGTCATTACAATACAGTACCCCTTGGATATAAAAAAAAACACTGCACGGAATAAGTACAAAAAAAAGCTCCTCAAGGACAATCCAGAGACACTATTTGCTGACTGCTACAAAAAGGGGAACGTAAGCAACTTAATTATCCACACAGACCCTCCCCTGGCATGACACAGTGCTATAAGAGTACACTACCCCTATGTCGAGAGAGAGGGTACTGGCCCAGGGTGGAAACTCACAATACTAGACATTGAGGAGATTGAAACAACCTCTGTTAACCTACAAGTCTGGGACAGTAATGGTGCAGGGCATCCTCAGTCTGGGACAGTAATGGTGCAGGGCATCCTCAGTCTGGGACAGTAATGGTGCAGGGCATCCTCAGTCTGGGACAGTAATGGTGCAGGGCATCCTCAGTCTGGGACAGTAATGGTGCAGGGCATCCTCAGTCTGGGACAGTAATGGTGCAGGGCATCCTCAGTCTGGGACAGTAATGGTGCAGGGCATCCTCAGTCTGGGACAGTAATGGTGCAGGGCATCCTCAGTCTGGTACAGTAATGGTGCAGGGCATCCTCAGTCTGGGACAGTAATGGTGCAGGGCATCCTCAGTCTGGGACAGTAATGGTGCAGGGCATCCTCAGTCTGGTACAGTAATGGTGCAGGGCATCCTCAGTCTGGGACGGTAATGGTGCAGGGCATCCTCAGTCTGGGACAGTAATGGTGCAGGGCATCCTCAGTCTGGGACAGTAATGGTGCAGGGCATCCTCAGTCTGGGACGGTAATGGTGCAGGGCATCCTCAGTCTGGGACGGTAATGGTGCAGGGCATCCTCAGTCTGGGACAGTAATGGTGCAGGGCATCCTCAGTCTGGGACGGAAATGGTGCAGGGCATCCTCAGTCTGGGACGGTAATGGTGCAGGGCATCCTCAGTCTGGGACGGTAATGGTGCAGGGCATCCTCAGTCTGGGACGGTAATGGTGCAGGGCATCCTCAGTCTGGGACAGTAATGGTGCAGGGCATCCTCAGTCTGGGACGGTAATGGTGCAGGGCATCCTCAGTCTGGGACAGTAATGGTGCAGGGCATCCTCAGTCTGGTACAGTAATGGTGCAGGGCATCCTCAGTCTGGTACAGTAATGGTGCAGGGCATCCTCAGTCTGGGACAGTAATGGTGCAGGGCATCCTCAGTCTGGGACAGGAATGGTGCAGGGCATCCTCAGTCTGGTACAGTAATGGTGCAGGACATCCTCAGTCTGGGACAGTAATGGTGCAGGACATCCTCAGTCTGGGACGGTAATGGTGCAGGGCATCCTCAGTCTGGGACAGTAATGGTGCAGGGCATCCTCAGTCTGGGACAGTAATGGTGCAGGACATCCTCAGTCTGGGACAGTAATGGTGCAGGGCATCCTCAGTCTGGGACAGTAATGGTGCAGGACATCCTCAGTCTGGGACAGTAATGGTGCAGGGCATCCTCAGTCTGGGACAGTAATGGTGCAGGGCATCCTCAGTCTGGGACAGTAATGGTGCAGGGCATCCTCATGCAGTTTCAGCAGGACTTTTATGTGATCAAAGAGAGAGCACAGCAGGAAAGAGTCTCTCTCTGGAACAACTCCCCCGTCCTGAATGAGTCTGATCACACCTCTTCAAGCTGTCCTGCAGACGAGGATAGTGCCCCCCCCCCTCCCCCCAGCAGTGAACACACCCAGGTCCCACAACTGTGCTGCTCCTCCATCATTGAGAGGTGTAAATTCACAGAGCTGGAGAGAGATATGGTGGAGCTCAGAGAGCTAGTCCACCCAATCCAGACAGAACAAACCCACAAAACAGACCAGCACAACAACCCCCCCCCCCCCACACACACACCTGGAGGGCAGAAGGTGGAGACGGACGGCTGTCTGAGAGCTGGCTGCTCTACGGACTGAGGTGAGAGAACTTAAAAAGGCACACATGGCACTGAAGGAGAAGGTGAGAAAGCTGAGGTGTGACAGAGAGCAGGCCACTCCCCCCCAGAGAAGCCAGCAGAACAGCCCACCTCAGACCCAGACCACAACCTCAGCACCACAATGGGACAGAACAACACAGGACCCACCAACCCAACAGGGGACAGACGACACTGGACCCACCAACCCAACAGACCCCACTCCCACTGTCAGTTCCCCGATAGCCCTCCTGACAACCCCCACACATCCACTGAGGACACACAATATCCAGAGATTGTGCTCCTCATTGACTCAAATGGCAAATACATTCAAGAGGATAAACTCTGGTGCCTAATCACTGCCCCGGAGCTGTTGTCAGAGGACAACCACATCATAATTCACATGGGCACAAATGACCTGAGGGCCCAGCAGGAAAGAGTGGCCACAGCACTCAAGGGAGTGATTGAAAAAGCTTCTTCCACTTTCCCCAACGCACGAGTGGTTATCTCCACCCTGCTACCACAAAAATACTTTCACCATGCAGCGGGTCAATGCAAACATTTCCTGTGACTGTGCCTCAAAGCCTAATGTCTACCTGGCCCACCACTCCACCCTGGACTTGAACAGCCTTTACAACCAGGTCCACCTCTACAAAGGCAACAATCCCAACTTTTGCCAGGACCCTGAAGGCCGTCACCCTCAACCGTAGCCCCAGTACCTCACACAGGAGCATCGGACACCGCGCCCAGACCAGCGAGACACCCTCCCAGACCAGCGAGACACCCTCCCAGACCTGCGAGACACCCTCCCAGACCTGCGAGACACCCTCCCAGACCTGCGAGACACCCTCCCAGACTTGCGAGACACCCTCCCAGACTTGCGAGACACCCTCCCAGACTTGAGAGACACCCTCCCAGACTTGCGAGACCCCCTCCCGAAGGACCTGTACCAAGAGAACCCATGCCAAAAAGATCTACACCCAGACCACAGCATCACCAGCCACGCCACCTAGAGAACCCATGCCAAAAAGATCTACACCCAGACCACAGCATCACCAGCCACGCCCCAACCAGCTGAAACCACCCCAAACAAAGCCTGGCCACACCCTATATAGCCCCCCCCCATATCAGACCTATGCCCCTTCTGCCTACCTCATGCCCCCCGCCCCTGTGACAAGGACCTCAACATGATAGCAGGACATAAAATCTTAGAATTAACTATTAAAGACTACCAGAACCCACTGGATTCTCCAATTAAATTGAATGAACTACAGGACAAAATACAAACCCTTCAACCCAAAAATTCCTATGGGGTTGATGGTATCCTCAATGAAATGATAAAATATACAGACTACAAATTCCAATTGGCTATACTTAAACTCTCTAACATCATCTGGCATCTTCCCCAATATTTGGAACCAAGGACTGATCACCCCAATCCACAAAAGTGGAGACAAATGTGACCCCAATAACTACAGTTGGGCTATGCATTAACAGCAACCTTGGGAAAATCCTCTGCATTATCATTAACAGCAGACTCGTACATTTCCTCAGTAAAACAATATACTGAGCAAATGTCAAACTAGCTTCTTACCAAATTACCGTACGACAGACCACGTATTCACCCTGCACATCATAATTGACAAACAAACCAAAACAAAGGCTTATCAAGATTTTGACTCAATTTGACATGAGGGTCTGTTATACAAATGGATGGAAAGTGGTGTTGGGGGAAAAACATAGGGCATTATAAAATCCAAGTACACAAACAAGTGTGTGGTTAAAAGTGGCAAAAAACACACACATTTCTTTCCACAGGGCCAGGGGTGAGACAGGGATGCAGCTTAAGCCCCACCCTCTTCATCCTCGGCCTAAACATCAGTGTCAGAGGTAACTTCCACAAAGCTGTGAACGATCTGAGAGACCTTCTCTGCCATCAAAAGGAACATACAATTTGACATACCAATTATGATCTGTCTAAAAATACTTGAATCAGTTATAGAAATCATTGCCCTTTATGGTTTTGAGGTCTGGGGTACGCTTACCAACCAAGAATTCACAAAATGGGACAAATACTAAATTGAGACTGTATGTAGAATTCTGCAAAAATATCCTCCATGTACAACATTAAACACCAAATAATGCATGCAGAGCAGAATTAGGCCAATACCTGCTATTTATCAAAATCCAGAAAAGAGACGTTCAATTCTACAACCACCTAAAAGGAAGCGATTCCCAAACCTTCCATAACAAAGCCATCACACACAGAGAAATAAACCTGGAGAAGAGTCCCCTAAGCAAGCTGGTCCTGGGGCTCTGTTCACAAACACAAACAGACCCCACAGAGCCCCAGGACAGCAACACAATTAGACCCAACCAAATCATGGAAAAACAAAAAGATAATTAACTGACACATTGGAAAGAATTGACAAAAAAAACTGAACAAACTAGAATGCTATTTGGCCCTAAACAGAGAGAACAAAATTGAGTAAGCATAGCCTTGCTATTGAGAAAGGCCACCGAAGGCAGACCTGGCTCTCAAGAGAAGACAGGCTATGAGCATACTGCCCACAAAATGAGGTGGAAACTGAGCTGCACTTCCTAACCTCCTGCCAAATGTATGACCATATAAGAGACATATATTTCCCTCAGATTACACAGACCCACAAAGAACTTGAAAACAAATCTAATGTGGATAAACTGTCATATCAATTGTGTGAAATACCACAGTGTGCCATCACAACAGCAAGATTGTGAAGAACAAACACCATTGTAAATACAACCTATGTTTATTTATTTTCCCTTTTGTACTCTAACTATTTGCACGTCATTACACCACTGTATATAAACATAATATGACAATTGAAATGTATTTATTTCTTTGGAACATTTGCAAGTGTAATGTTTACTGTTCATTTTATTGTGTTTATTATCTATTTCACTTGCTTTGGCAATGTAAACATATGTTTCCCATGCCAATAAAGCCACTTAAATTTAAATTGAATTGAGAGAGAGAGGGAGAGAGATGAGGGGGGGGGAGGGGGAGAGAGAGAGGGAGGGACAGAGAGCTGTTTCTTTATGTTGTGAAATATACATAGGGTTCCAAAAGGGTTCTTCAGCTGTCCCCATAGGATAACCCTTTTTGGTTTCAGGTAGGACATTTTTGGGTTCCATGTAGAATCCTCTGTGGAAAGGAACCCAAAAGAGAATCCCAAAAATGTCTACCTGGAACCAAAAGGGTTCTCATCAATTTTAAAACTGAAACTCTGAAAGCAAGACAAGAGCTCTCACTTTCTCCTCTTAAAGCAACGAGGGTGTTGCTGCATACATTTTTCTAGAGAGTCCTCATAAACCCACATTGTTTCCATGTCATTCTTCTTCTCTCTCCGGAGTATAGCGATGCCAAGAGTTCCCCCTCCCAGCCCTAGTGGGCTTGTTAGTTAGGGGACATCTGCTGCCTAGGCCAAATATTGTTTTTGGCTCTCCGCTCCCTGGCTCTGCAAAGAGAGAATGGAGCTGAGGACTATTTTTACAACCGAGGGATAGACTGACAGTGTTAACATGCTAAACAATGCCTCTATATCCCTTTGTGCTCTCTCTCTCCAGCTGAGGAAACAACTGCTGGCGAATGAGATCGTCCAAAAACAACACAGCCGTGCCTGTGTTGAGTTTAGAGGGTGAAGCAGAAGTTATGATGAAAACTGATGTCAATGACCTCTTGACCTCCGTGGAATCTTGGGTTCAAAGTTCAGTCTGTCAGAGTCCAATGCCTTGACCGCTTTAGTGCCTGACATTAGAAAGTTGCTTTGAGGAGGATGATTCCTTTTTGGCACAATGGCCTCCATCCACAACACACCATTCTCAAAGACTAGTTGGTCCTATCCATTACAATCAATGTAGTAGATGGCATTCAAACGTTCAGCAGCCAAATAGAGAACAATCTCTTCAGTCTAAACAGACCCTTCTATTTCTATGTCTGTCATGTTTTGTTTTCTAGCATGGCGTTCCTGGTGAATTGTGGGTGTTTTGTTTCCACATTGATTTCGGCAGATAGCCTAGTGGTTCGCCTAGTTAGCCTAGTGGTTAGAGCATTGGGCCAGTAACTGAAAGGTTGCTAGATCAAGTCCCTGAGCTGACAAGGTAAAAATCTGTTGTTCTGCCCCTGAACAAGGCAGTTAACCCACTGTTCCTAGGCTGCCATTGTAAATAAGAATTTTAAATAAAAATGTCTGTCATGTTGTATTTTCGAGCATGGAGTTCCTGGTGCACCGTGGGTATTGTATTTTCTAGCATGGAGTTCCTGGTGCACCGTGGGTGTTTTGTTTTCTAACATGGCGTTCCTTGTGCACCATGGGTGTTGTATTTTCTAGCATGGAGTTCCTGGTGCACCGTGGGTGTTGTATTTTCTAGCATGGCGTTCCTGGTGCACCGTGGGTGTTTTGTTTTCTAACATGGCGTTCCTTGTGCATCGGTGGGTTTTTTGTTTTCCACATTGATTGACTTCTTGATTGTTTTGTTTTTGCTAAGTAGTGTTTATCCCCTGACAGGGGATCAGTCTATTAATACTGTAATCAGATGTTATGGCAAAACAGAGTGTCCTTCCCAAATGGCACCCTATTCCCTATATAGAACACTACATTTGACCAGGGCCCATAGGGCTATGCTCAAAAGTAGTGCACTATACAGGGAATAGGTTTCCGTTTAGAACGCAGACCTAATTTCTTCCCTCTGAGCACAATCTCCTTCCTTTCCAATGTTTTCTTTTCTCCAAGTCAGACCAAGTATAATTTCCTGCTAGCCCCCTGAAAACTCAAGGTCCTGAGTTAACTTATCCTAATAACTGAGTTAATTTATTCTAATAACTGAGTTAACTTATCCTAATACTCAAGGTCCTGAGTTAACTCATCCTATTAACTGAGTTAACTTATCCTAATAATGGTGTTCTCAAGAAGTTAATATTGGACCGACAGACTGTGAGTCTGTCTGGACACCACCATCTGCAACTAGATCATGGACTTCCTTATGGGCAGACCACAGGCTGTGAGGATTGGAAACAACATCTCCTCCAAACTGACAATTAACACAGGGGACCCCCAGGGGTGTGTCCTCAGCCCTCTGCTGTACTCTCTGTTCACCCACGACTGCATGGCTTTGCACGACACCATCCCTATCATCAAGTTTTCTGACGACACCACGCTTGTAGGCCTGAGAACCAACAACGGTGAGTCAGCCTACAAGAATAGACTGACGAGTTTGACAAGAAAGTTCTTTGTTTCTGGACATTTTGAGCCTGTAATCAAACCCACAAATGCTGATGCTCCAGATACTCAACTAGTCTAAAGAAGACCCATTTTATTGCTTCTTTAATCAGTACAACAGTTTTCAGCTGTGCTAACATAATTGCGAAAGGGTTTCTAATGATCAGTTAGCCTTTTACAATGATAAACTTGGATTAGCTAACACAACGTGCCATTGTAACACAGGAGTGATGGTTGCTGATAATGGGCTTCTGTACGCCTATGTAGATATTCCATTAAAAATCAGCCGTTTCCAGCTACAATAGTCATTTACAGCATTAACAAAGTGTACACTGTATTTCTGATCAATTTGATGTTATTTTAATGGACAAAAATTTTGATTTTCTTTCAAAAACAATGACATTTCTAAGTGACCCCAAACTTTTGAACGGTAGTGTAAGTGAACTGGAATTGTGGTGCCAGGACAACAACCTCTCCCTCAACGTCAGCAAAACAAAGGAGTTGATTGTTGACTTCAGGAAGCAGAGGAGGGAACATGCCCCAATCTGCATCAATGGGGACTGCAGTAGAGAGACTCAGCAGTTTTAAGTTCCATATCACGAGGACTTCACATGGACCAACAACACTACCATTCTTGTCAAGCAGGCGTAACAGCGTCTCTACTTCCTAAGGCGCTTGAAGAAATTCGGCATGCCACCACGAGTCCTCTCCAAACACTACCGCTGCACCATCGAGAGAGTCCTGACTGGTTGCATCACAGCCCGGTACGGGAATTGTTCAATTCACGACCACAAGGTCCTCCAGAGGGTGATAAAGACGGCCCAGTACATTATTGGGACCGGGCTCCACTCATCCAGGACATCTACTTGAAACGATACTTGAGGAAGGCCTGCAACATCTGTTTAGTGTTTCCATTGGGCTGAGCTGGACATAAATACCCTGTCTGTTTAGTGTTTCCATGAGGCTGAGCTGGACATAAATACCTGATCTGTTTAGTGTTTCCATGAGGCTGAGCTGGACATAAATACCCTGTCTGTTTAGTGTTTCCATGAGGCTGAGCTAGATATAAATACCCTGTCTGTTTAGTGTTTCCATGGGACTGAGCTGGACATAAATACCCTGTCTGTTTAGTGTTTCCATGGGACTGAGCTGGACATAAATATCATGTCTGTTTAATATTTCCGTGAGAATGAGCTGGACATTCATTTCTTGTCTGGTTAGTGTTTCCTTGAGACTGAGCTGGACATAAATACCCTGTCTGTTTAGTGTTTCCATGGAGCTGAGCTAGACATAAATACCCTGTCTGTTTAGTGTTTCCATGGGGCTGAGCTAGACATAAATTCCATGTCTGTTTAGTGTTTCCATGAGGCTGAGCTGGACATACATTTCTTGTCTGTTTAGTGTTTCCATGGAGCTGAGCTAGACATAAATACCCTGTCTGTTTAGTGTTTCCATGGAGCTGAGCTAGACATAAATACCCTGTCTGTTTAGTGTTTCCATGGGGCTGAGCTAGACATACATTTCTTGTCTGTTTAGTGTTTCCGTGAGGCTGAGCTGGACATAAATACCCGATCTGTTTAGTGTTTCCTTGAAGCTGAGCTGGACATAAATACCATGTCTGTCTACAGGCCCATAGAGAGAGACCATACCATACACTGTTTTCACTTCCACATGATACAGGTACATGTGTGTGTGTGTGTGTGTGTACGTTGTATTTGTGTGTTTGTAAAGTTTTGGTTCCCAGGTTATTTCAAGTTTTAATGTCACATGCACAGGTACAGTGACATGCCTTTCTTGCCAGCTCCATATCCAACAATGCAGTAATCAATTTCAATGTGTTACTAAGAAATATGAAATACACAATAAAGTAGGTAAGTAAGCATACTATATACAGGAAATGTTTAAAAAGACAGTTCCAATACCATATTTACATGTGCAGGGATACTGGAGTGATGGAGGAAGATACAGTTGAAGCAGGAAGTTTACGTACACTTAGGTTGGAATCATTAAAACTTGTTTTTCAACCACTCCACAAATTTCTTGTTAACAAACTATAGTTTTGGCAAGTCAGTTAGGACATCTACTTTGTGCATGACACAAGTCATTTTTACAACAATTGTTTACAGACAGATTATTTCACTTATAACTCACTGTGTCACAATTCCAGTGCGTCAGAAGTTTACATACACTAAGTTGACTGTGCCTTAAAACAGCTTGGAGAATTCTAGAAAATGATGTCATGGCTTTAGAAGCTTCTGATAGGCTAATTGACATAATTTGAATCAATTGGAGGTTTACCAGTGGATGTATTTCAAGGCCATACCTTCAAACTCAGTGCCTCTTTGCTTGACATAATAGGAAAATCAAAAGAAATCAGCCAAGGCCTCTGAAAAAAAATGTAGACCTCCACAAGTCTGGTTCATCCTTGGGAGCAATTTCCAAATGTCTTAAGGTACCACGTTCATCTGTACAAACAATAGTACGCAAGTATAAACACCATGGTGGCAGCATCATGTTGTGGGGGAGCTTTGCTGCAGGAGGGACTGGTGCACTTCACAAAATAGATGGCATCATGAGAAAGGACAATTATGTGGATATATTGAAGCAACATCTCAAGACATCAGTCAGGAAGTTAAAGCTTACTCGCAAATGGATCTTCCAAATGGACAATGACCCCAAGCATACTTCCAAGGTTGTGGCAAAGTTAAGGACAACAAAGTCAATGTATTGGAGTAGCCATCACAAAGCCCTGACCACAATCCTATAGAAAATTTGTGGGCAGAACTGAAAAAGCGTGTGCGAGCAAGGAGGCCTACAAACCTGACTCAGTTACATTTGCTCTGTCAGGAGGAATGGGCCAAAAATCACCCAACTTATTGTGGGAAGCTTGTGGAAGGCTACCCAAACCGTTTGACCCAAGTTAAACAATTTAAAGGCAATGCTACCAAATACTAATTGAGTGTATGTAAACTTCTGATCCACTGGGAATGTGATGAAAGAAATAAAAGCTAAAAAAAATATTTTCTCTACTATTATTCTGACATTTCACATTCTTAAAATAAAGTGGTGATCCTAACTGACCTAAGACAGGGAATTTTTACTAGGATTAAATGGCAGGAAATGTGAAAAACTGAGTTTAAATGTATTTGTCTAAGGTGTATGTAAACTTCCAACTTCAACTGTAGATATATATAGGGGTAAGGTGACTAGGCAACAGGATGTAAGATAAACAGAGTAGCAGCAGCTTGGATAGGAGTGGGTGTGTGGGTGTGTAGAGTCAGTATAAATGCATATTATGTGTGAGTGATCAAATGATGGAGTGAGAGTATGTGTGTGTGTGTGTGTGTGTGTGTGTGTGTGTGTGTGTGTGTGTGTGTGTGTGTGTGTGTGTGTGTGTGTGTGTGTGTGTGTGTGTGTGTGTGTGTTGGAGTGACCGTGTGTGTCACTGTGTAGGGCCCTGTGAGTGTGCATAGAGACTGTCCAAAGATTGAAATAAAAGGTCAATAAATATACATGGTAAACTCAGCTAGTCCGTGTAGCTATTTTGTTAGCTATTTATCAGTCGTATTGCTTGAAGCTCGAAGCTGTTCAAGAGTCTGTTGGTGTCAGACTTGATGCACCGGCACCTCTTGCCGTGCGGCAGCAGAGAAAATAGTCAGTGGCTTTGGGTGGTTGGAGTCTTTGACGATTTTCCGGGCTTTCTTTTCACACCTTCCTGATATATTTTCTCGCATCGTTAACACATTGGGTCAGGTGAGGTCAACACATAAGGAAAATAATCCTCATTGTTGTACACAGCAAACTGTACTCTCAAATGTCAAAGGTCACAGTCAGTGCTGTACACTCTCTGACAGACTGAGCCTGTGATGTTTCAGTGTAATTATGTCATTACATCACTATGTAAACTGATACTAGACTACTACCACCAGCAGAAGTTCCCCTGGTCTATGTTCTAGGCTATTCAACCAGTAAACAGACTGGCCTCTCTGTCTGTGACCCATCTGTCCCTCAGACAGGCTGTTTAACCAGTAAACAGACATGCCTCTCTGTCCCAAATGGCAACTTAATCCCTAGATAGTGCACAATGTTTGACCATGGCCCCATAGGGAATATGGTGCCATTTGGAACACATGCTCAGTCTGTTGACTGTAAACCAACCGTCCATTGATGAAGGAAGAGACACAACACAGTAGAGAATGTACCAGCTCTCCCGGGAAATATCCACCCTGTGGGCCTTAGTGCACTATGTAGGGAATAGGGTCCCACTTTAGATCAACTATTGTCCTATTTTGAAATACTGTCACGTTCGTTATAATAATAATGGTCGGACCAAAGCGCAGCGTGAGTAGCGTTCCACATAATTTATTAGAAAGTGAAACTTTAGAAAAATACAAAATAAATAAAGAATAAACGAACCGTGACTAACAATGCAACTACACATAAACAATATCCCATAACCCACAAGTGAAAAACAAGCTACTTAAGTATGATCCCCAATTAGAAACAACGATTACCAGCTGCCTCTAATTGGGAATCATACAAATCACCCAAACATAGAAAAACTAAACTAGAACCCCACATAGAAAATAATAACTAGAAAAACCCCCAGTCATGCCCTGACCTACTCTATCATAGAAAATAAGAGCTTTCTATGGTCAGGACGTGATAGATACCCTGCTGTCCTATTCTAGATACCCTGCTGTCCTATTCTAGATACCCTGCTGTCCTATTCTAGATACCCTGCTGTCCTATTCTAGATACCCTGCTGTCCTATTCTAGATACCCTGCTGTCCTATTTTAGATACCCTGCTGTCCTATTTCAGATACCCTGCTGTCTTATTTCAGATACCCTGCTGTCCTATTTTAGATACCCTGCTGTCCTATTTTAAATACCCTGCTGTCCTATTTTAAATACCCTGCTGTCCTATTCTAGATACCCTGCTGTCCTATTCTAGATACCCTGCTGTCCTATTTTAGATACCCTGCTGTCCTATTTTAGATACCCTGCTGTCCTATTTTAGAGGGCAGGAAATCCACTTCCATACAGGATACAACCTCTCTCTACGTTTTGTAACTCGATCTCGTTCGTTCGTTCGTTATTTTCCTCCTCGGTCCGACGAACAAGTGACAGTAAAAGGAAACAAAAGAGGTTAATAAAAATACTTTTTTTTTTAAAGTGATCATTGAAATGTCACCATTCCTACCAGCCTCGTAGCGTAACGTAATTCCGTGAATGGATCGGTGAACCAAGGTGATAATCAAATCAAATCAAATTTATTTATATAGCCCTTCGTACATCAGCTGAAATCTCAAAGTGCTGTACAGAAACCCAGCCTAATACCCCAAACAGCAAGCAGTGCAGGTGTAGAAGCACGGTGGCTAGGAAAAACTCCCTAGAAAGGCCAAAAACCTAGGAAGAAACATAGAGAGGAACCAGGCTATGAGGGGTGGCCAGTCCTCTTCTGGCTGTGCCGGGTGGATATTATAACAGAGCATGGTCAAGATGTTAAAATGTTCATAAATGACCAGCATGGTAAAATAATAATAATCATAGTAGTTGTCGAGGGTGCAACAAGCACGTCCGGTGAACAGGTCAGGGTTCCATAGCCGCAGACAGATTCCTGTCAACACATCTGAAGTATTTCAAGTACCTGTACCTTTATTGGTACAGCAGTTAACCTAGAAATGGGTGTTCCTTTCTAGATGAGATACAACTCTGCCATTAACAACCCCTTAGAGAGGTGGTACTACTGCCGTTAACAACCCCTTAGAGAGGTGGTACTACTGCCGTTAACAACCCCTTAGAGAGGTGGTACTACTGCCATTAACAACCCCTTAGAGAGGTGGTACTACTGCCGTTAACAACCCCTTAGAGAGGTGGTACTACTGCCATTAACAACCCCTTAGAGAGGTGGTACTACTGCCGTTAACAACCCCTTAGAGAGGTGGTACTACTGCCGTTAACAACCCCTTAGAGAGGTGGTACTACTGCCGTTAACAACCCCTTAGAGAGGTGGTACTACTGCCGTTAACAACCCCTTAGAGAGGTGGTACTACTGCCATTAACAACCCCTTAGAGAGGTGGTACTACTGCCATTAACAACCCCTTAGAGAGGTGGTACTACTGCCGTTAACAACCCCTTAGAGAGGTGGTACTACTGCCATTAACAACCCCTTAGAGAGGTGGTACTACTGCCGTTAACAACCCCTTAGAGAGGTGGTACTACTGCCGTTAACAACCCCTTAGAGAGGTGGTACTACTGCCGTTAACAACCCCTTAGAGAGGTGGTACTACTGCCGTTAACAACCCCTTAGAGAGGTGGTACTACTGCCATTAACAACCCCTTAGAGAGGTGGTACTACTGCCGTTAACAACCCCTTAGAGAGGTGGTACTACTGCCATTAACAACCCCTTAGAGAGGTGGTACTACTGCCGTTAACAACCCCTTAGAGAGGTGGTACTACTTCCCATTAACAACCCCTTAGAGAGGTGGTACTACTGCCATTAACAACCCCTTAGAGAGGTGGTACTACTGCCATTAACAACCCCTTAGAGAGGTGGTACTACTGCCATTAACAACCCCTTAGAGAGGTGGTACTACTGCCGTTAACAACCCCTTAGAGAGGTGGTACTACTGCCGTTAACAACCCCTTAGAGAGGTGGTACTACTGCCGTTAACAACCCCTTAGAGAGGTGGTACTACTGCCATTAACAACCCCTTAGAGAGGTGGTACTACTGCCGTTAACAACCCCTTAGAGAGGTGGTACTACTGCCATTAACAACCCCTTAGAGAGGTGGTACTACTGCCATTAACAACCCCTTAGAGAGGTGGTACTACTGCCATTAACAACCCCTTAGAGAGGTGGTACTACTGCCATTAACAACCCCTTAGAGAGGTGGTACTACTGCCATTAACAACCCCTTAGAGAGGTGGTACTACTGCCGTTAACAACCCCTTAGAGAGGTGGTACTACTGCCATTAACAACCCCTTAGAGAGGTGGTACTACTGCCATTAACAACCCCTTAGAGAGGTGGTACTACTGCCATTAACAACCCCTTAGAGAGGTGGTACTACTGCCGTTAACAACCCCTTAGAGAGGTGGTACTACTGCCGTTAACAACCCCTTAGAGAGGTGGTACTACTGCCATTAACAACCCCTTAGAGAGGTGGTACTACTGCCGTTAACAACCCCTTAGAGAGGTGGTACTACTGCCGTTAACAACCCCTTAGAGAGGTGGTACTACTGCCGTTAACAACCCCTTAGAGAGGTGGTACTACTGCCGTTAACAACCCCTTAGAGAGGTGGTACTACTGCCGTTAACAACCCCTTAGAGAGGTGGTACTACTGCCATTAACAACCCCTTAGAGAGGTGGTACTACTGCCATTAACAACCCCTTAGAGAGGTGGTACTACTGCCATTAACAACCCCTTAGAGAGGTGGTACTACTGCCGTTAACAACCCCTTAGAGAGGTGGTACTACTGCCGTTAACAACCCTTTAGAGAGGTGGTACCCATTTAGCCTGCCTGTCTCTAGCTCCTAAATCCTCCTCACCCTCACCCTAACCCCCACCAACTCCCTAACCCCCACCCACATTATCCCCCTCACCGTGAAGGTGTCCTCATGCTTCCAGTCCGAAACATTTAGGAAGAGTTATTCTGATGACATTTTGCAATGTTTATTTTCATTCAGGACGTTTATTATTGAGGCAAGCCAAAGTCGGTAGTCGAAGTCCCCACCCTTTTGACTCTGGGCTCCCGAGTGGCGCAGCAAACTAAGGCACTGCATCTCAGTGCTAGAGGCATCACTACAGACCCTGGTTCGTATTCCAGGCTGTATCACAACCGGCTGTGATTCGGAGTCCAATAGGGTGAGGACACAATTGACCCAGCGCCGTTCGGGTTAGGGTTTGGCCGGGGTAGGCTGTCATTGTAAATAAGAATTTGTTCTTAACTTACTTGTCTAGTTAAATAAAAGTTCAATAAAAAATACAATAACACAAATTATTGGTGATTGATCAACAGTAAGGATTCTTCAGTAAAGTCTTTGTTATCATTCAATGGAAGATGACCAATTACATGTCAAAAATGTCATTGAGAAATACTGCACCAAACATCTTAGTTAGATGTAAAACTGTGTAACAAATTAATGGCAGATTTCTTGTGTACTGGCTACGGCGTCTCAAAATGGACAAACAGTACTACTGCTGCTTTTTTCTCATTTCTCAAGCGAAGGTCTTCTATGGGAGAATGCGAGCACACTTGTTTGGTTTGGCTAGCCGCCAGCCAAACTCAAGCATGCTGACGCCATGGAAGAGGGTGACATTGCAGCTGCAGCTGTCAGTAAAGGGAGGGTGTAGGCTACTGGACAGGAGAGTGTAGGCTACTGGACAGGAGAGTGTAGGCTACTGGACAGGAGAGTTTAGGCTACTGGACAGGAGAGTGTAGGCTACTGGACAGGAGAGTGTAGGCTACTGGACAGGAGAGTGTAGGCTACTGGACAGGAGAGTGTAGGCTACTGGACAGGAGAGTGTAGGCTACTGGACAGGAGAGTTTAGGCAACTGGACAGGAGAGTGTAGGCTACTGGACAGGACAGGAGAGTGTAGGATACTGGACAGGACAGGAGAGTGTAGGATACTGGACAGGACAGGAGGGTGTAGGCTACTGGACAGGACAGGAGAGTGTAGGCTACTGGACAGGACAGGAGAGTGTAGGATACTGGACAGGACAGGAGGGTGTAGGATACTGGACAGGACAGGAGAGTGTAGGATACTGGACAGGACAGGAGAGTGTAGGATACTGGACAGGACAGGAGAGTGTAGGATACTGGACAGGACAGGAGAGTGTAGGCTACTGGACAGGAGAGTGTAGGCTACTGGACAGGACAGGAGAGTGTAGGATACTGGACAGGACAGGAGAGTGTAGGATACTGGACAGGACAGGAGAGTGTAGGCTACTGGACAGGACAGGAGAGTGTAGGATACTGGACAGGACAGGAGGGTGTAGGATACTGGACAGGAGGGTGTAGGATACTGGACAGGACAGGAGAGTGTAGGATACTGGACAGGAGAGTGTAGGCTACTGGACAAGAGAGTGTAGGATACTGGACAGGAGAGTGTAGGCTACTGGACAGGAGGGTGTAGGATACTGGACAGGAGAGTGTAGGCTACTGGACAGGAGGGTGTAGGATACTGGACAGGACAGGAGAGTGTAGGATACTGGACAGGAGAGTGTAGGCTACTGGACAGGAGAGTGTAGGATACTGGACAGGAGAGTGTAGGCTACTGGACAGGAGGGTGTAGGATACTGGACAGGAGAGTGTAGGCTACTGGACAGGAGGGTGTAGGATACTGGACAGGACAGGAGAGTGTAGGATACTGGACAGGAGAGTGTAGGCTACTGGACAGGAGAGTGTAGGATACTGGACAGGAGAGTGTAGGCTACTGGACAGGAGGGTGTAGGATACTGGACAGGAGAGTGTAGCCTACTGGACAGGAGAGTGTAGGATACTGGACAGGAGGGTGTAGGCTATTTGACAGGACAGGAGGGTGTAGGCTACTGGACAGGAGAGTGTAGGATACTGGACAGGAGAGTGTAGGATACTGGACAGGAGAGTGTAGGCTATTTGACAGGACAGGAGAGTGTAGGCTACTGGACAGGACAGGAGAGTGTAGGCTACTGGACAGGAGAGTGTAGGCTACTGGACAGGAGAGTGTAGGCTACTGGACAGGACAGGAGAGTGTAGGCTACTGGACAGGAGAGTGTAGGCTACTGGACAGGAGAGTGTAGGATACTGGACAGGAGGGTGTAGGCTACTGGACAGGAGAGTGTAGGCTACTGGACAGGAGAGTGTAGGCAACTGGACAGGAGAGTGTAGGATACTGGACAGGAGAGTGTAGGCTATTTGACAGGACAGGAGAGTGTAGGCTACTGGACAGGACAGGAGAGTGTAGGCTACTGGACAGGACAGGAGAGTTTAGGCTACTGGACAGGAGAGTGTAGGCTACTGGACAGGAGAGTTTAGGATACTGGACAGGAGAGTGTAGGATATTGGACAGGAGAGTGTAGGCTATTTGACAGGACAGGAGAGTGTAGGCTACTGGACAGGACAGGAGAGTGTAGGCTACTGGACAGGACAGGAGAGTGTAGGCTACTGGACAGGAGAGTGTAGGCTACTGGACAGGACAGGAGAGTGTAGGCTACTGGACAGGAGAGTGTAGGCTACTGGACAGGAGAGTTTAGGCTACTGGACAGGAGAGTGTAGGCTACTGGACAGGACAGGAGGGTGTAGGCTACTGGACAGGAGGGTGTAGGCTACTGGACAGGAGAGTGTAGGCTACTGGACAGGAGAGTGTAGGCTACTGGACAGGAGAGTTTAGGCAACTGGACAGGACAGGAGAGTGTAGGATACTGGACAGGACAGGAGAGTGTAGGATACTGGACAGGACAGGAGAGTGTAGGATACTGGACAGGACAGGAGAGTGTAGGCTACTGGACAGGACAGGAGAGTGTAGGATACTGGACAGGACAGGAGGGTGTAGGATACTGGACAGGACAGGAGAGTGTAGGATACTGGACAGGACAGGAGAGTGTAGGATACTGGACAGGACAGGAGAGTGTAGGATACTGGACAGGACAGGAGAGTGTAGGCTACTGGACAGGAGAGTGTAGGCTACTGGACAGGACAGGAGAGTGTAGGATACTGGACAGGACAGGAGAGTGTAGGATACTGGACAGGACAGGAGAGTGTAGGCTACTGGACAGGACAGGAGAGTGTAGGATACTGGACAGGACAGGAGGGTGTAGGATACTGGACAGGACAGGAGGGTGTAGGATACTGGACAGGACAGGAGAGTGTAGGATACTGGACAGGAGAGTGTAGACTACTGGACAAGAGAGTGTAGGATACTGGACAGGAGAGTGTAGGCTACTGGACAGGAGGGTGTAGGATACTGGACAGGAGAGTGTAGGCTACTGGACAGGAGGGTGTAGGATACTGGACAGGACAGGAGAGTGTAGGATACTGGACAGGAGAGTGTAGGCTACTGGACAGGAGAGTGTAGGATACTGGACAGGAGAGTGTAGGCTACTGGACAGGAGGGTGTAGGATACTGGACAGGAGAGTGTAGGCTACTGGACAGGAGGGTGTAGGATACTGGACAGGACAGGAGAGTGTAGGATACTGGACAGGAGAGTGTAGGCTACTGGACAGGAGAGTGTAGGATACTGGACAGGAGAGTGTAGGCTACTGGACAGGAGGGTGTAGGATACTGGACAGGAGAGTGTAGCCTACTGGACAGGAGAGTGTAGGATACTGGACAGGAGGGTGTAGGCTATTTGACAGGACAGGAGGGTGTAGGCTACTGGACAGGAGAGTGTAGGATACTGGACAGGAGAGTGTAGGATACTGGACAGGAGAGTGTAGGCTATTTGACAGGACAGGAGAGTGTAGGCTACTGGACAGGACAGGAGAGTGTAGGCTACTGGACAGGAGAGTGTAGGCTACTGGACAGGAGAGTGTAGGCTACTGGACAGGACAGGAGAGTGTAGGCTACTGGACAGGAGAGTGTAGGCTACTGGACAGGAGAGTGTAGGATACTGGACAGGAGGGTGTAGGCTACTGGACAGGAGAGTGTAGGCTACTGGACAGGAGAGTGTAGGCAACTGGACAGGAGAGTGTAGGATACTGGACAGGAGAGTGTAGGCTATTTGACAGGACAGGAGAGTGTAGGCTACTGGACAGGACAGGAGAGTGTAGGCTACTGGACAGGACAGGAGAGTTTAGGCTACTGGACAGGAGAGTGTAGGCTACTGGACAGGAGAGTTTAGGATACTGGACAGGAGAGTGTAGGATATTGGACAGGAGAGTGTAGGCTATTTGACAGGACAGGAGAGTGTAGGCTACTGGACAGGACAGGAGAGTGTAGGCTACTGGACAGGACAGGAGAGTGTAGGCTACTGGACAGGAGAGTGTAGGCTACTGGACAGGACAGGAGAGTTTAGGCTACTGGACAGGAGAGTGTAGGCTACTGGACAGGAGAGTTTAGGCTACTGGACAGGAGAGTGTAGGCTACTGGACAGGACAGGAGAGTTTAGGCTACTGGACAGGAGAGTGTAGGCTACTGGACAGGAGAGTTTAGGCTACTGGACAGGAGAGTGTAGGCTACTGGACAGGAGAGTGTAGGCTACTGGACAGGAGAGTGTAGGCTACTGGACAGGCCAGGAGAGTGTAGGCTACTGGACAGGACAGGAGAGTTTAGGCTACTGGACAGGAGAGTGTAGGCTACTGGACAGGAGAGTTTAGGCTACTGGACAGGAGAGTGTAGGCTACTGGACAGGACAGGAGAGTGTAGGCTACTGGACAGGACAGGAGAGTGTAGGCTACTGGACAGGAGAGTGTAGGCTACTGGACAGGAGAGTGTAGGCTACTGGACAGGAGAGTGTAGGCTATTTGACAGGACAGGAGAGTGTAGGCTACTGGACAGGAGAGTTTAGGCTACTGGACAGGACAGGAGAGTGTAGGCTACTGGACAGGACAGGAGAGTGTAGGCTACTGGACAGGACAGGAGAGTGTAGGCTACTGGACAGGAGAGTTTAGGCAACTGGACAGGAGAGTGTAGGCAACTGGACAGGACAGGAGAGTGTAGGCTACTGGGCAGGAGGGTGTAGGCTACTGGACAGGAGAGTTTAGGCAACTGGACAGGAGGGTGTAGGCTACTGGACAGGAGAGTGTAGGCTACTGGACAGGAGAGTTTAGGCAACTGGACAGGAGAGTTTAGGCTATTTGACAGGACAGGAGAGTGTAGGCTACTGGACAGGACAGGAGAGTGTAGGCTACTGGACAGGAGAGTTTAGGCTACTGGACAGGACAGGAGAGTGTAGGATACTGGACAGGAGAGTGTAGGATACTGGACAGGAGAGTGTAGGCTACTGGACAGGAGAGTGTAGGCTACTGGACAGGAGAGTGTAGGCTACTGGACAGGGCAGGAGAGTGTAGGCTACTGGACAGGACAGGAGAGTGTAGGCTACTGGACAGGACAGGAGAGTGTAGACTACTGGACAGGACAGGAGAGTGTAGGCTACTGGACAGGAGAGTGTAGGCTACTGGACAGGACAGGAGAGTGTAGGCTACTGGACAGGAGAGTGTAGGCTACTGGACAGGAGAGTTTAGGCTACTGGACAGGAGAGTGTAGGCTACTGGACAGGAGAGTGTAGGCTACTGGACAGGACAGGAGAGTGTAGGCTACTGGACAGAAGAGTATAGGCTACTGGACAGGAGAGTGTAGGCTACTGGACAGGACAGAAGAGTGTAGGCTACTGGACAGGACAGGAGAGTGTAGGCTACTGGACAGAAGAGTGTAGGCTACTGGACAGGAGAGTGTAGGCTACTGGACAGGAGAGTGTAGGCTACTGGACAGGACAGGAGAGTGTAGGCTACTGGACAGGAGGGTGTAGGCTACTGGACAGGACAGGTCATTTTGTGGGAGGACATTATAAAAATATTATCCAGTTCCACTCCCTAGAGGGGAACCTTTTGAAGACAGAGAGATAATAGCAACATGATATTCTAATTTGAGTATAATGAAGCCTGTTTCTTTGTGATGTTTTCTGTCCCTCAGATATGGAAAACTATGAAAGCCTGTTTGCAGATGAAGAGAGAGGTCCCAATGAATGTCCCAATAGACTAAGGGTATATCCTGTATGCCATGGGTTAAATGTGTAGACCTACCTATGTTAGCAAATGTTGCCTACAAAAACCACACTTAATCATCACACACAATATATAAACCTATTCGAATTAGAGCAGGCCAACCCTGCTGGAGGTCTGCTGGGTGTGCAGGGTTATGTTTCAGCCCTGCAATAACACACCTGATTTAAACTTATCAAATCTAGTTGATAATCAAGTGTGCTATTGCTGAGCTGGAATAAAAGTCTGCTCAGCCAGTAGATCTATTCCTGGGCTGGAATAAAGGTCTGTTCAGCCTGTAGATCTATTGCTGAGCTGGAATAAAAGTCTGCTCAGCCAGTAGATCTATTGCTGAGCTGGAATAAAAGTCTGCTCAACCAGTAGATCTATTCCTGGGCTGGAATAAAGGTCTGCTCAGCCAGTAGATCTATTGCTGAGCTGGAATAAAAGTCTGCTCAGCCAGTAGATCTATTGCTGGGCTGGAATAAAGGTCTGTTCAGCCAGTAGATCTATTGTTGAGCTGGAATAAAGGTCTGTTCAGCCTGTAGATCATTGATCAGTAGAGCGAGGTAGGTGTTTTGGAGTTTTTTTTTTGTTTACCTGAAATTATGATGTATTAATAACAGCCTACTTGTTCCTGCTCCACTATCTAGTGTTGTTTAGACTACGATGTCTAATCTTTACATACCAGTAGGCTTATTTGTACATTTTGAAAGTGATAATTCTTTGAAGTGAAGCGTTTAAACTTGTTTTAATTGTTAAACTATTATTCAAAATGAACTAGTGTCAATGTTTATTAATCACATATCACAATCCTGCAGTAAAGAGGGGAAGGGCTTCTGTCTGTAAAGTGTCTGTAAAGTGTCTGTAAAGTGTCTGTAACGTGTCTGTAAAGTGTCTGTAAAGTGTCTGTAAAGTGTCTGTAAAGTGTCTGTAACGTGTCTGTAAAGTGTCTGTAACGTGTCTGTAACGTGTCTGTAAAGTGTCTGTAAAGTGTCTGTAACGTGTCTGTAAAGTGTCTGTAAAGTGTCTGTAAAGTGTCTGTAAAGTGTCTGTAAAGTGTCTGTAACGTGTCTGTAAAGTGTCTGTAAAGTGTCTGTAACGTGTCTGTGTTTCTGTGTTTTATTCTCAAATGAACATTTCCTTTTTGTCTGGTTGTAAAATCTCCAATCGGTTTTATTTGATTGTCACTCTCTCTCAGTATGTCAGCCATGTGAATCCAGCAGCTTTTCATATAGCATGCATCACCAACCAGCCTTAGGCCTACAGTATGACAGCTAGCAGGCCAGGGCTAGCAAGCTAGCAGACCGGGGCTAGCAAAAGGGCCTTAGAGGGACGTCTCGACGGAGGAAAGTCTATTTTGGCCTCCGCATGTGGTGATGTCGATAGACCCGTCGTGATGGATTAGTAGGGTTCCGAGTAGCAGGGGGGTCCAAGTCCAATTGGTTGATGGATCTATACAGCTAACAGTCCAATATGCTCTAGATAGCTAGCAATTAGCGGGCCGTGGCTAGCGGATGGGCATTCAGGGGTGGTCGCGATATAGAGGCCAGTTGAGTACCCCCTCGAGCAGATTACGATGTAGTCCATTCGTGAAGGATCGGCGGGGTTCCGTGCCCCGTACCGGCAGTAGAAGGGGTCCGGGTATTGTAGCCCAGGAGTGGCTGATGGGCGTCTTTAGCTAGCCGGGAGAAAGGGCCTAGCATGGGCTAGCTCCAGGCTAATTGGTGCTTGCTCCGGGACCGACGTTAGCCAGTACTCGGATAGCAGCTAGCTAGCTGCGAAGATCCAGGTGAAAATGTCCAGAGCTTGCGGTAGGAATCCGGGGATATGGAGAAGAAATAGGTCCGGTATGCTCTGGTTTGAGTCGCGTTGTACAAACTGGCAAGAGCTTTCAGGGCTAAAGGTTAGCTGATGACCGCTAGCAGTGGTTAGCTGACTACTAGCTAGTAGCTAGTGAGCTGGCTAGCTTCTGTTGGGGGGATTCCGGATTCGAGGTGAATAATACTTTAGAAAAAACACAGATCCGCACCACATTGGGTGAGGCAGGTTGCAGGAGAGTGTTTTGAAGTTGAGTTTTAGAAAAAATATATAAAAAAGATATGCGAAGAAAAATATCTAAAAATATATATACACGGGACACGACAAGACGAGGACAAAAGACGTCTGACTGCTACGCCATCTTGGATTTTTTACAGATGACAATTAAGCTCCAGGATATGACAGTTAGGCTACAGGATATGACAGTTAGGCTACAGGATATGACAATTAAGCTCCAGGAGATGACAGTTAGGCTACAGGAGATGATAATTAGGCTACAGGAGACGACAGTTAGATTGGTTTGACGTGTTGCAAGGTGTCACTGATTTACACTGGGTTCCAACACCTCTTTAGTTGATTTCTGCCATGGAACTTCCCCAGGCTTCCTGTTGTAGGGAAGCCTGGTTCGTGATGAGGCTACCCTAACTCCCACCCCCCCAACCCCCTTTATCACCCTAACCCCCACGACTTGGGGGCCTGCTTGGCTCAGCACTTTCCTCAGACAACCCAGCTAGCCCGCTCTAATGTCTGAGCTCAGAGAGAAAGACAAAGACCTCTCTGTTCTGTTCCTTCTGCCTGCCTGCCGCTGCAGCTCTGCTCTCTGAGGGAGCCTGTTCCTCCTGCCTGCCGCTGCAGCTCTGCTCCCCCCGAGGGAGCCTGTTTCTCCTGCCTGCCGCTGCAGCTCTGCTCCCCCCGAGGGAGCCTGTTCCTCCTGCCTGCCTGCCGCTGCATCTCTGCTCTCTGAGGGAGCCTGTTCCTCCTGCCTGCCGCTGCATCTCTGCTCTCTGAGGGAGCCTGTTCCTCCTGCTTGCCGCTGCAGCTCTGCTCCCCCCGAGGGAGCCTGTTCCTCCTGCCTGCTGCTGCAGCTCTGCTCTCTGAGGGAGCCTGTTCCTCCTGCCTGCCGCTGCAGCTCTGCTCTCTGAGGGAGCCTGTTCCTCCTGCTTGGCGCTGCATCTCTGCTCTCTGAGGGAGCCTGTTCCTCCTGCTTGCCGCTGCAGCTCTGCTCTCTGAGGGAGCCTGTTCCTCCTGCTTGCCGCTGCAGCTCGGCTCTCCGAAACAGCTTTGTCCCAAACATAGCACCCTTTTCACCTATGTAGTGCAATACTTTTGACCAGAGCTTTATGGGCCCTGGCCTACATAGGGAATGAGGTGCCATTTAGGACATGGCCATAGGTGATGTCCCCTCTCCTCTTTCTCTGGGATCCTCTACTTTGTATAACATCTCAAATCAAATCAAATCTAAATGTTATTGGTCACATACACATGGTAAGCAGATGTTAATGTGAGTGTAGCGAAATGCTTGTGCTTCTAGTTATGACAGAGCAGTAATATCTAACTAGTATTCTAACAATTCCACAACAACTACCTTGTACACACAAATGTAAAGGGATGAATAAGAATCTGTACATATAAATATATGGATGAGTGATGGCCGAGCGGCATAGGCAAGATGCAGTAGATGGTATAGAATACAGTATATACACATGAGTAGAGTAATGTAGGATATTTAAACATTATTAAAGTGGCAGTATTTAAAGTGACTAGCGATCCATATGTTAGAGTGGCTAATGATTTGAGTCAGTATGTTGGCAGCAGCCACTCTATGTTAGTGATGGCTGTTTAACAGTCTGATGGCCTTGAGATAGAAGCTGTTTTTCAGTCTCTTGGTCACAGCTTTGATGCACCTGTACTGACCTCGCCTTCTAGATGTTAGCGGGGGTGAACAGGCAGCGGCTCGGGTGGTTGTTGTCCTTGATGATCTTTTTTTGGCCTTCCTGTGACATCGGGTGTTGTAGGTGTTTCCCTGCCTGCCTGTTCTGTGTCTAATTTTCAACCTCAGTGGACACTTAGCGAGAAGTGTCAATAACAATAACACTGAAATTAACTTCACAATACAGTAACTCTTACAGTTTCAGTCGCTTACATTGTCCCTGGACAGTGATACCAGTAGACAATGTACACGAGGCAAACAGTACACCAGATGTTATACATTACCTTTTAAGTGTCTGACATAAAATTGTTTAGTGCAAATCCAAACCTTGTAATTTTACGCCGAATATAGTCCTGGACTCTTTCGTCAGCCTACCAGTGATTTGTTTTGATGCTCATGCAGTCAATCACAACAAACTCTAACACAGTCTCCAAGACAACACAAAATCTGTTCCTGTTTCTGAGAGAGAATAACAGGTCTGTTGAGTTGAGGCCAGCTCTCTGTGTGTGTGTGTGTGTGTGTGTGTGTGTGTGTGTGTGTGTTTCAGTGTGTAAACGACCACTGTACTAAACAGTACTATACTGTACTTTCTTGAGTCTGTCTGTCTGTCTGTCTGTCTGTCTGTCTGTCTGTCTGTCTGTCTGTCTGTCTGTCTGTCTGTCTGTCTGTCTGTCTGTCTGTCTGTCTGTCTGTCTGTCTGTCTGTCTGTCTGTCTGTCTGTCTGTCTGTCTACACCACTTGTATGTATAACCCCCAACCTGCTTTACGCACCACAACACACCACCAATGTGTTCAGAACAGGAGAAGGAACCTCTGGGAGAGAATGTGTGTCTGTCCATCTGCCTGTCTGTCTGTCTGTCTGTGTATTTTATGTATAAGATAGTTTTCACCCCCGCTCCGCCTCCTCCTGTCCTTCTGGAAACCGTAATTTTTAAAGCTAAGAAAAGTCCCACACATGCGCAGAAATCTCTGTATCAATAGCCACAGCAACTCAGGTTCAAGAAAATACAGAACTGGAGCCACTCCGCATAAGATACTAATGTAATCCACACAGGGAGACAAAATAGGAGCAGATATAACCTGGTCACTGGTCTATTTGTGCTGTCTTGACAACTCTAGCCTGGTCACTGGTCTATTTGTGCTGTCTTGACAACTCTAGCCTGGTCACTGGTCTATTTGTGCTGTCTTGACAACTCTAGTCTGGTCACTGGTCTATTTGTGCCGTCTTGACAACTCTAGCCTGGTCCCTGGTCTATTTGTGCTGTCTTGATAACTCTAGCCTGGTCACTGGTCTATTTGTGCTGTCTTGACAACTCTAGCCTGGTCCCTGGTCTATTTGTGCTGTCTTGACAACTCTAGCCTGGTCACTGGTCTATTTGTGCCGTCTTGACAACTCTAGCCTGGTCCCTGGTCTATTTGTGCTGTCTTGACAACTCTAGCCTGGTCACTGGTCTATTTGTGCTTGTTTTGACAACTCCTATGGTCATTGCCATGCATTGGAGTTGGCAAAACAGCACAAACCAGTCTGGGACCAGGCTATAGCAGAGCCCCTCTTATGTTTTACCTCTCCCTTAAAGCCAAAAAGGGAGAGAAGAAAAGCGTTGAAATCACTCATTGTCCAATAAGCTTATGAATAAGATTACTCTTCAGGGATGTTGACTAGCACTAAACTTGTTACTGTGTGCTCTCTCTGCCACAACACTATCTATCTCTACAAGGCTGTAATGGCCTATGTCTCATCTTGTTCTGCACTATATTTCAACTTGTGTAGTTCTTGGAAATCTGATTCTCAGTTGGTTGCATAACAAATAGCTTTAACGTGCGTGTGCGTGTGTGTGTGCGTGTGCGTGTGTGCGTGCGTGCGTGCGTGCGTGCGTGCGTGTGTGTGTGTGTGTGTATACACGGTAGGGGAGACTGGGGTTAGTTGAACCAAAGGGGTTAGTTGAACCAAAGGGGTTAGTTGAACCAAAGGGGTTAGTTGAACCAAACGGGTTCACAAATGATTATTACATTTAGTCCATTTTATGTATCATATTGTTGCAGTGTGTCGTTCGTATGAAATCATGTAATTTGTATTGTTCCAGAGCAGACATCATCATGCCCCCTGTATATACAAACGTAAAACAAGCAGGGATCTAGCCCCCGTTGAGGTTCTTGAGAGAACAGCCAAGGAAGTGAGAGAAGGGATCAAATACTATTTTCCTTCACTGTATGTCGTACTGTGCGCCTCCCATAGTCTGTTCTGGACTCAGGGACTGTGAAGAGACCTCTTGTGGCATGTCTAGTGGGGTATGTATGGGGTGTCTGAGCTCTGTGCCAGTAGTTTAGACAGACAGCTTGGTGCATTCAACATGTCAATACCTCTCATAAATACAAGTAGTGATGAAGTCAATCTCTCCTCCACTTTGAGCCAGGAGAGATTGACATGCATATTATTAACATTAGCTCTCTGTGTACATTTAAGGGCCAGCCGTGCTGCCCTGTTCTGAGCCAGCCGTGCTGCCCTGTTCTGAGCCAGCCGTGCTGCCCTGTTCTGAGCCAGCCGTGCTGCCCTGTTCTGAGCCAGCCGTGCTGCCCTGTTCTGAGACAATTGCAATTTTCCTAAGGCCTTTTCTTTTTGTGGCACCTGGACTGTGGTAATTTTCCTAGGGCCTGAAGGACCTGCCTTGTTGGTAGCTACCATCCAGGATGTTAAGAAGGTAGAGCAGCGCTTTATTGTGGACATACTTCTCCCCATCTTAGCTACTGTTGTATCAATATGTTATAACCATGACAGTTAACAATCCAGGGTTACTGCAAGCAGTTTAGTCACCTCAACTTGCTCAATTTCCACATGATTTATTACAAGATTTAGTTGAGGTTTAGGGTTTAGTGAATGATTTGTCCCAAATACAAGGCTTTAGTTTTGGAAATATTTACGACTAACTTATTCCTTGCCACCTACTCTGAAACAAACTGCAACTCTTTAAGTGTTGCAGTAATTTCAGTTACTGTAGTAGCTGATGTGTATAGTGTTGAGTCATCCGCATACATAGACACTCTGGCTTTAAAGTCAGTGGCATGCCATTAGTAAATATTTAAAAAGTAATGGGTCTAGACAGCTGCCCTGGGGGAATTCCTGATTCTACCTGGATTATGTTGGAGAGGCTTCCATTAAAGAACACCATCTGTGTTCTGTTAGACAGGTAACTCTTCATCCATAATATAGCAGGGGATGTAAAGCCATAACACATATGTTTTTCCAGCAGCAGACTATGATCGATAATAAGACCCTAGTCACTGCTGTTGCCTAGGGAACCAGACCCTAGTCACTGCTGTTGCCTAGGGAACCAGACCCTGGTCACTGCTGTTGCCTAGGGTCGAGTTTCAGTACGTATAGTGTGTAGAACATCTTCATTATCGTGTGTCTGCCTAGTGTACATGAACAAAGCTTTACATAAATAAGAATTTGTTCTTAACTGACTTGCCTAGTTAAATAAAGGTTAAATAAATAAATGCATACCACTTGTAATAAGAAGAGACAGAAACAAAAGGGAAAACAAGACATTTTGAAACTTTCAGAACATTTTAATGAAAAAGACAGCAATGTACCCATTGAACAAGAAAATTACATTTCATTAGAGAAAAATGTAAGATTTGTGGATTTTGTAGAGCCAAGCTCTTTATGTACAGCATATTGCACTAGACAAACAAATATCTCCCTCGTTCCCCCTCTCTTTCCCCTTGTGTTTCACGCTGTTCGAAAACCGTGCAGGGCTCTCAGAAGCGTCTCATAATGCCGCCTGCATCCCAAATGGCTCGATATCTTATATACTACTTTTGACCAGGGAACATAGAGCACTGGTCAAAAGTAGTGCACTACATAGGGTATAGGGTGCCATTTTGGACAGACAGTTCTGCTACATTTAGACTGGGCCTTCCTTCAAAAAACACACCGCCCCGACCGATGTGGAATCCTTGAGACAGTTCTGAGAGCTCTAATGACGTGTTCTAGAATGATGTGATATCTGAAGATGGTTCTGAGAGCTCTAATGACGTGTTCTAGAATGATGTGATATCTGAAGATGGTTCTGAGAGCTCTAATGACGTGTTCTAGAATGATGTGATATCTGAAGATGGTTCTGAGAGCTCTAATGACGTGTTCTAGAATGATGTGATATCTGAAGATGGTTCTGAGAGCTCTAATGACGTGTTCTAGAATGATGTGATATCTGAAGATGGTTCTGAGAGCTCTAATGACGTGTTCTAGAATGATGTGATATCTGAAGATGGTTCTGAGAGCTCTAATGACGTGTTCTAGAATGATGTGAAGGCAATGCTAAAGAGAGTCCCAATTCAACAGAACAGGAGTTAGATGGAAGTTCACAATGTTTCAGTTCATATAGTATTTAAAAAAAGAGACATTGTGGTTTTTTCCTCTCAATTCATTTACATTCAAACACAGATTTCAGGAATGCTGGGACATGCATTTTTACTCCATATACAGAATTATCAAATATCAAAAACAGCCCTTGAACTGAGAACGACACAGCGGACTTAAATTGGTAAAAACCAAAAAGCATGTCACAACATTTAAAAAGCGATCTTTAAAAAATAAAAATAAAAATCATGTTTTCGGACTTCATTGTTACATTTGTTTTGTTTTTTTACAAAAGTATACGAAAGTTTTTTTTTCGCTTAGAAAGTTAACAAGTTAAGAATTAGCTGCAGCGAATTGTTTTGTTTGTTGATATAAAACACAAATAATCACAGCACTTAACAGTTAAGATTCACTCCTTCTTGGGAAATTCAAAAAACCGAATGAATTTTTTTAAAACTTAATATTCAAGATATTGAAGGTTGAACATATCATATAAGTTTTAACCTCGAAGGAGGGTTGAGACAATGGTTGGTTCTTATGGATTTGACGTCAACACCAACCCATAGGATGACCACACAACCCCTCCTACTTACAAATAATTCTGGACGCCGTGGTGGCTCACTCCTCCTTGTACCCTCATCCTACATCGCTACTAGGTCGTGTCACAAACGGCACCCTATTTTCTATATAGTACACTACTTTTGACCAGAGCCCTATGGGAGCCATTTGGGACCCCCTATGGGACCCGGTTAATAGTAGTGCACTATAATGTTGAGTAGGTGCCATTTGGGACACAAGAAAGCTAGTCTTGTCGAGCTAGGCCGAGTCAGCATACAACAGATCTTAAAGACAAATGGATCTAGAGAGGTTCAGTACAGGAGTCTGAAGAGTGGGTGCATATAAAAACAACATTACTTCCCAGTGCACGTTGATTGTCAACAGTCGTTTGGATATTTGAGTTTTGGGGTGATAAGCCGGGAGTGTGTGTGTTGAGAGGGGTCAGGGTTGAGAGGGGTCAGGGTTAAAGGTCATAGATTAGGCATGTGCCCTAGAGGGTGGATATGGTTGTGTCCAAAATGGCACCCTATTCCCTATGGGCCCTGGTCAAATGGCACCCTATTCCCTATGGGTCCTGGTCAAATGGCACCCTATTCCCTATGGGCCTTGGTCAAATGTAGTGCACTACATAGAGAATAGGGTGCCATTTGGGACACATGGTGAAGTTTTGGAAAGCACTTATGGTCAACCAGGCAGCCACTGTGCTATAGGATATGTCACAGCTGAGCCTTTAGACTGATGACCAGACTGAACTAGGAGAGCTGTGACCACCATTCTATAGATAACCGTGACCAGACTGAACTAGGAGAGCTGTGACCACCATTCTATAGATAACCGTGACCAGACTGAACTAGGAGAGCTGTGACCACCATTCTATAGATAACCGTGACCAGACTGAACTAGGAGAGCTGTGACCACCATTCTATAGATAACCGTGACCAGACTGAACTAGGAGAGCTGTGACCACCATTCTATAGATAACCGTGACCAGACTGAACTAGGAGAGCTGTGACCACCATTCTATAGATAACCGTGACCAGACTGAACTAGGAGAGCTGTGACCACCATTCTATAGATAACCGTGACCAGACTGAACTAGGAGAGCTGTGACCACCATTCTATAGATAACCGTGACCAGACTGAACTAGGAGAGCTGTGACCACCATTCTATAGATAACCATGACCAGATGGCTGTGATGGATGATGGTTGGTCTAATACTCACAAGGCACATTTAGTACATTTGATTGTCTGCTGGTTGGTGTGATTTCTAAAAAGACCCATACACAGCTTAGTATAAAGACACATTAGTCCATCTTTCCTCCCAAAACCACATGCCCAGCTAACACACAGGCTGAGTCCCCAATGGTACACTATTTTCAGGTCAAAAGTAACACACTACATAGGGAATAGGGTTGCATTTAGGACACTAACACACAGTACTGTTTCTGACTGACTGTTCCATCAACTAGGAGAAGAAACTGTGTACATCCCGATAGCTATACAGTAGCACTGAGTGAATAAAATAAATTAGAATAAATTACTTCTAAAAAAAGTAAGAAATGTAAAAAAAAAATATATATATATATATTTTTTTTAATAGAAAGTCCAGGGAGTAGTTGAACGAGAGAGAGAGGAGAGAGAAAGAGAGAGAAAGAGAAAGAGAAAGAGAGAAAGAGAGAGAGAGAAAAGAGAGCTACTTCAACTGGCTCAGCATTCAGTGGTTTGCAGGCAACTTTCTGTCAAAAACAGAACAGTGTCTGTGGTCAATGATGTCACTGATAACCATCAAAGAACATGGATGAAGCCCAGATGGCATCCTATTCCTTATATAGTGCACTACTTCTGATCAAAGCTGGTCAAAAGTAGTGCACCATATTAGGGAATAGGGTGCCATTTGGGAAACAAGCCTGTCGATCAGATGTCGTCATGTGAAGTAGAGCAACACATGCAAAGCTTGTTGTTCATATTAGGAATTTGCATATTTTCATCTTGTTTAAATTAGAATAAAAACACTCAGTATTGTGGGCATGTGACTGAACAACTACTCCCTGAAGAATATATAAAAACAAAATAAAACAAAAAAGAGAAACCCCATCAGTGTCTTCATCAAATATATTCATATCACAATGATTTTTTTGTATTGTTTTTTTTTTTTACATTAGTTTAAAAACAAAATCATGTCTTCTGTTAATATCATCATCATCTTTAAAACCACTTTTAAAAATGTACTCAAATAAGAACTTGTAGTAAGAACTCTGAAATAAAAGTCAAGTTTGAAAAGCAGTGGTCGTTGGTTTATTTTAGAAATGCAGCATGATCTAAATGCGGTCACCATCATGTAAACATATTCTAGGCCATAGGTGCATACAGAGTAGGTAACAGTGTAGGTAAAGACTCACTAGAACTGTTGCTGCTGAGCCCTCAGTAAAATACCTATTGTGGATTTACTCATGTTTGTATACATGGCAATTGTATCTGTGTATGGGAGTTGAAGCCAAAGTGATTCACGCTAACATTGTGATAAGAGAGAGAGTTAAAGGTGAAATCTATTTCATTGAACTGAGTGACGTTGTCAAGTGTGAAGATGAACTTCATTGAACGATTGATTGATTGATTGCCTTGTTTTTAAAAAAAAAGAGCATTTCTTCCATGAATGACAATTTGATTGTAACTGCAATAGATCCCTAAGGTTTTAGTGCCTTCCACTGGTTAGTCTATACAGTATTGCTCCAAATCGTTGATTGTACAACAACTTTTATTTGCCCTTTTCACAGCAGACTCATAATGCAACAACAGATAGAACTGTATCAAATCACCGGGTCTGTTGGTCGGTCTGTTGGTTTGTGATTGTCAATCCAGACAGATAAATACATCTTCATAAAGATTTAGTTTCATCATCAAAAAAAAAAAAAAAAAAACTTTTCCACAGGAGTAAAGTCCTCAACTCCGACAAAACAAATTTTACGCTTGTGATTTTTTTAAACATTTTTTTTTGGTTTCACGGACAACAAATGCCTACTCACACTAAAAACTTCAAATCAAAGTCAGGTTGCTTGATTGAATGAATACATTGCAGACCTAAGTCTTATAATCTTTAAGTACACATACATTCATACTGTCAATCAAAATAAATGGACCTGGTCATTCATCTCATTCAGACTGAATGTTAAAACCAACTGTTGTTGGCAAAGACACAGGATAAAGACTCTCTCTCTCTCTCAATCTACACCGGAGATCAACAAGACATGTCTTAAGACCACGCTTGTCTTGGCGAAACCACCACAGAATCTTTATGACAAACCATTTTTCATATATATATATATATATATATATCAGTGTGGAACAGTGAAAAATATTTAGTTACAGGGAGTTTGTATTCTTCAGAAAATACATTGGAAAAAATGTGCCTGTAGGTAAGATCGTGGTGGATGGGTGAGTAGAACTTCATAAGACCTAAGAATCTTCACAAGAACTTCACGACCTTCCATGTCCACAAGAACTTCACGACCTTCCATGTCCACAAGAACTTCCATGTCCACAATGGTGTTTTCTTTAAGGGATTTCTCTTTAAATTTCATCCCGTGCTTCTTGTCCATTTCCTTTTGGCGTGTTTTCAAACCAAACCAAAAAGATGCTATCTACTGTACTAAATAGTTATATATATATATTTTAGAAAATATTTAAATCTTCAAACAGCATGGCTTCTTCTTCATCATCATCATCATCATCATCATCATCATCATCACCATGAAGAAAGAGGAGAAGAGAGAGAGAGAGAGAAAGAAGGAACGTGATTCTAATCTCCGTCCAGCAGTGACTATCGTTCTCTTCTTCGTCGTCTTTGATAAAAAAAAAAAAAAAAGGAATCCAAACCCGTGTTCCATCATACAGTGCCATCTACAAGTCTGGTCCCTTGTTTTCGGGGACGGGAGGAGGCAAGAGGGGACACCCGAGGTGGGTGGAGGGTTTTTTTGGGGGGGGGGGGGGGTACCCCCTCTCATCTCTCCTGTCCTCTCAGGTGGGGTACAGCAGGGGCTTCTCTGTTAAACAGGAAGCCGTAGAGGGCCATGGTCAGACGAATCCAGACTGGTAGGACATCCCTCTGATGCCGCAGGAACTGTGAGGAAGAGAAGAGAGGGGGATGGAGATTAGTATTAAAATCAATCAATCAGTAAAAATTGGCTTACAGTAACTGTCCACCACCATAACCATCATCACGGTTACTGTTACTGTGGTTACCATCAGCAAAAAGCTACTGGAAACAACAAGATACACTCTGGGTGTTTCTCAATATGCTATACTATTGTGCTCCACACTCTCATGCACTGAGTGCATTCTCCCACCATGTGTGAGAATGCAATACATTTGAGCAGCACCTCCCCCTACTGTATTACCTCACGCTGAGCAGTACTCCCCCACTGTATTACCTCACGCTGAGCAGTACTCCCCCCTACTGTATTAACTCACGCTGAGCAACACTCCCCCTACTGTATTACCTCACGCTGAGCAGCACCTCCCCCTACTGTATTACCTCACGCTGAGCAGTACTCCCCCCTACTGTATTACCTCACGCTGAGCAGTACTCCCCCCTACTGTATTACCTCACGCTGAGCAGCACTCCTCCTACTGTATTACCTCACGCTGAGCAGCACCTCCCCCTACTGTATTACCTCACGCTGAGCAGCACTCCCCCTACTGTATTACCTCACGCTGAGCAGCACTCCCCCTACTGTATTACCTCACGCTGAGCAGCCCTCCCCCTACTGTATTACCTCACGCTGAGCAGCACTCCCCCTACTGTATTACCTCACGCTGAGCAGCACTCCCCCTACTGTATTACCTCACGCTGAGCAGCCCTCCCCCTACTGTATTACCTCACGCTGAGCAGCACTCCCCCTACTGTATTACCTCACGCTGAGCAGCACTCCCCCTACTGTATTACCTCACGCTGAGCAGCACTCCCCCTACTGTATTACCTCACGCTGAGCAGCACTCCCCCTACTGTATTACCTCACGCTGAGCAGCACTCCCCCTACTGTATAACCTCACGCTGAGCAGCACTCCTCCTACTGTATTACCTCACGCTGCCCCTCCCCCTACTGTATTACCTCACGCTGCCCCTCCCCCTACTGTATTACCTCACGCTGAGCAGCACTCCCTCTACTGTATTACCTCACGCTGAGCAGCACTCCCCCTACTGTATTACCTCACGCTGAGCAGCACTCCCTCTACTGTATTACCTCACGCTGAGCAGCACTCCCCCTACTGTATTACCTCACGCTGAGCAGCACTCCCCCCTACTGTATTACCTCACGCTGAGCAGCACTCCCTCTACTGTATTACCTCACACTGCACCTCCCCATTCACTGAACCTTCTTCCTTCCAGGACAATGGCAACAATAGAGACAAAACAAGATATACACAAAGCAAACGTTTTACTTTATAACTATCAGCTAGATATGTGAACCGTAATAATCTAGCTAGCCAGCTAATTAAACAGGCAAAAATGACCTAAAACTAATATTAAGCAAGATAACAGCGAATAATTGACATCTATCTGGCTAGCTAACAGTACTAGTAGCTAGCCAGTTAGCCCTATTGGCTTATTATAGGCTTGCTATATACGGTACGTAGGCAGGTAAACATGCCAAAATTAACACAGCATGTATTTATTAACGTATAAAAATTCAATATTGTAGTCAGGCAACATATGAGATGTGAAAAGGCAACATTTAATTCCATCATCGGAGTGTATTTTATCTCGCTTCAGCTCAAATAATGTCCACCATTGATTTCAATAAATTTAGCGTCTTTTTTTTTTTTTACATGGTTGCGTCATAGTTCTTTGCATACTTTCCATTGAAGCTCGCGTCGATGCGTGCTTCAAAAATACGTACAGAACAGGAAGTACGTATTCGAGAAGATACGGTAGTATGCATTTTTTGAGAAAAACCCTCTGTGTCTGTGGTGCTTCCTGAGGTCATTATGACATCATGGTTCTGAAGTGAAACAACACCATCGCCGATGGTAACCAGCTGTCTAGACAAAACACGAACAGATCTGATATTTCCACAACAGCAGTTTGTGTGCGGTTTCTGTCTCTAAGTGTTTGTGTTTGGTTTGCAACATAACTGGGCTCTGTCACTAAGGGCTGTCTGTCACACATAGACACATTACACGGGGTTAGACCCAGACTGTGGGGTCAGAGAAGGCCCAGTAACAGGGTTAGACCCAGACTGTGGGGTCAGAGAAGGCCCAGTAACAGGGTTAGACCCAGACTGTGGGGTCAGAGAGGGCCCAGTAACAGGGTTAGACCCAGACTGTGGGGTCAGAGAAGGCCCAGTAACAGGGTTAGACCCAGACTGTGGGGTCAGAGAAGGCCCAGTAACAGGGTTAGACCCATATTGTCGGGTCTGGCTAAGAGGGGTGGGAGGGCCCTTGGGCTTCCGAGTGGCACAGCGGTCTAAGGCACTGCGTCTCAGTGGAAGAGGCGTCACTACAGTCCTTGGTTCGAATCCAGGCTGTATCACATACGGACGTGATTTGGAGTCCCATAGGGAGGCGCGCAATTGGCCCAGCGTCATCCGGGTTTGGCCCGGGGTGGGCCGTCATTGGGGTAGGCCGGGGTTGGCCCGGGGTGGGCCGTCATTGGGGTAGGCCGGGGTTGGCCCGGGGTAGGCCGTCATTGGGGTAGGCCGGGGTTGGTCCGGGGTAGGCCGTCATTGTAAAATAAGAATTTGTTCTTAACTGACTTGCCGAGTTAAATAAAAATGTGTTACAAAAGTGATCTGGCTAAGAGCAATAGGGCCACTGCTCCAGGTTAACAAACAGGACTCGCATCCAGTTTAGTTTATGCAGAGTCAAATCAAACCAAATGTATTTATATAGCCCTTCTTACATCAGCTGATATCTCAAAGTGCTGTACAGAAACCCAGCCTAAAACCCCAAACAGCAAGCAATGCAGGTGTAGAAGCACGGTGGCTAGGAAAAACTCCCTAGAAAGGCCAAAACCTAGGAAGAAACCTAGAGAGGAACCAGGCTATGAGGGGTGGCCAGTCGTAAACAACCTCTCTGAGGCTGAGACAGAGAAAGACTTTGGGAGAAATCTCCTTGTATTTCATCACTTCCCATATTGATGCCCTGCTTCCCCACCCACCCAGACAGTGTAACCAGTAATATACACGTTAACTGACTACTGATCATAACAAGGCAAGGCTGCTCCAGATAGGAAACCATCTGATACCTTCCTACTAGATCTGTCACTTTATATTTGGGGTTTATAGAAGCTGCTCCCTGCCCCTCCTCTCCCCTCTCTGTTCAAGCGGGGCTTCAGTAGGTTTTCTGACTGAAGAGATGGTCTGGGTATTGCAAAGGGTTGGGTAAGCATCTGCCTGTTT